>NC_053024.1:239515183-239677674 GCF_003073215.2 Triticum urartu
AAAGGCCCAGCCCGGCATTGGCTTAAAAGCCTTCCCGAAAACACAATTGGAAGCTGGGAAGAGCTCGAGGATGCTTTTCGAGCAAACTTTCAAGGGACCTATGTCCGCCCTCTGGATGCAGACGATCTCAGTCACATAACTCAACAACCCGGAGAATCAGCTCGGCAGTTCTGGAATAGATTCCTCACTAAAAAGAATCAGATAGTTGACTGTCCGGACGCTGAAGCCTTAGCAGCTTTCAGGCATAATGTCCAAGACGAATGGCTCGCCAGACACCTCAGCCAAGAAAAGCCAAGAACAATGGCCACACTAACAAGCCTCATGACCCGCTTTTGTGCAGGGCAGGACAGCTGGTTGGCAAGGTGCAGCCCCAGCGACCCAAGTACATCCGAAACTAGGGATGGAAACGGAAAACCGCGACGCAACAAGGACCGTCGTTGGACTAAAAATAAAAGTCCGAAGAGCACGGCAGTAAATGCCGGATTCAAAGGCTCATGACAAAATAAGGAAAAAACCCCCCCCCCCAGGATAACAGGGACGATCCATCCAACCTAAATAAAATCCTGGACAGGATATGTCAGATACACAGTACTCCCAGGAAGCCTGCTAACCATACCCACAGAGACTGTTGGGTTTTCAAACAATCCGGCAGACTCAATGTCGAACACAAGGGGCTCGACACACCAAGCGAAGACGAGGACGAACCCCAAAAGCAGAGTACCAGGAAACAAAAGAACTTCCCACAAGAAGTAAAAATAGTGAACTCACTTCACATAACAAAACATGCGGTGGCTGTAAAGGTACGCACCACACGGCCTAAAAGGTCCTGCCACTGGTTGTCAAAACCGATCATCTTCGATCAGCTAGATTATTCTAGGAATATCAAGAATGTAGGCTGGACTGCCTTGATACTCGATCCAATAGTTGGCGGACTCAAGTTTTCAAATGTCCTTATGGACAGCGGCAGTGGACTAAACCTGATATATCAGGATACAATCCAGCACATGAGGATAAACCCAGCAAGAATCCGCCGCAGCAAAACCTCCTTTCAAGGGGTAATACCTAGTCCGGAAACCCATTGTACGGGTTTTCTCCGCCTCACAGTCACATTCGGCTCTGCCGATAACCTCCGCCGCGAAAAGCTGACCTTCCACATCGTCCCGTTCTCAAGTCGCTATCAAGCACTACTGGGACGCGAAGCTTTCGCTCGCTTTAACGCAATACCGCATTATGCATCTCTTACTCTTAAGATGCCCGGTCCACGAGGCATCATCTCTTTGAAGGGGAAGCACTAAAGTGCGCCTCCCTAAGCGGAGGACTGTGCGGCCGCTTTGACAGCCCCACAGCAAAATGGCCTCACCGGCCAAAAAACTTCAAAATAGGTCATTTAAGACCACGAACGCGGATAGACAAGTTCGGTGCAAAATCATAATTGATATAGGCCTTGAAGCCATATAACCCCGCACTAGGGGCTCCATGCATATACAATAAGAGACAATAAAGCTCAAACTTATATATCTTACTTTATACTTTGCTTATTTTAAACTTTTTCGGCATCACCCATTTTCAACTCAGTTCCTCTCTTTTACAAATGAACGTCGTGCGGCGCCCGTCCAGGATACGGCACAACGGAGACACAGGCGCAGACATGCAGTAGGGACCCGTCCTAAAGGATTCTTTTTAGATTAAGACCCTGCGTAAACCTTTTTTACTGTCTCTTGTTGCTACAGATCCCCTGGTTTTTCTTTCTAATATAACCAAGGAGGAGGCTGGCGTCTTGGCATGTGGCCACTTCAGAATTCTTGCACGTACCTGGACACTAGGGGCTTTTTTAATAAAGTGTGTTGTTTGGCCCGCACTCATAAAGACCGAACACCTTAGGGAGTGTTCGGCGTCGTGAGTTTTGGCATTATATGCATCAGCTCCGAATCATGTCTTTGGTCAAATGTTGGGTTGCCCGGCTCCTGAGTTCGGTTACCTTATGTTCCGCTCTATCGACTAAGGTAGCACCAGGAGAACTACTGCGATTGTGCCCCCGGTTCGGCCAGGGCGAGCACCTCAGTAGAGAAAGCCGAAAACTGACTGTCATGATGTAGCGTGAGACTGGTTAGCCACTCGATGACCTATCGGAATCTATCGGATTTCTCCGCTTTAACAAAGGACCGCTTCCCGGTCAGGCACATACGCGCCCCGAATTCGGATGAGCGCAGTTGCCACCAAGGAGCTACCTAAAGAGTCTCATTTTCAAACTCCTATGGCTAAGTGAAAGTGTTAAAGCATTATAGTCCAGTTGCTTGGCCCGCTGCACTATCACCTCCTTTGTAGGACCAAGACGTTGGGTTAAGTGTGAAAATGCGTCTTCTGCAAGCACCCCCGCACTATGTGCGTGGGGGCTGAAGCCAACGACTGCCATCTTTCAGATTCTGTATACATATAAAGATGTATCTTAAAAGGGCCGCATAGAAGGTGTTAACAATACTTGGAGGCACAAGTATAAAAAAGGCCACTACAATTTATCAAAATATTACTTTACAATTACATATGCTATCATAGCATAGCATCTTTCGGGCATTGCGTCTCTATTACATGAGCGCCTTCAAGAACTTCCTGAAAATAGTGCTCGGAGGGTACTCGGCTTCTGTCCGAATCTCGGGACGCAACAACGGTGGTCTCCATCTCTGCCCAGTATGTCTTAACACGGGCAAGAGCCATCCGTGCGCCCTCTATGCATGCCGACCTCTTCATTGCATTTATACGCGGCACTGCGTCAAGGAATTGCTGCACCAAGCTGAAATAACTCTTCGGCTCCGATCTCCCAGGCCACAGATGACCCATGACGTACTTCATGGCGAGTCCGGACAATCTATTCAGTTCGGCCCATTGGGCCAGGCGATCGTCCACTGCTAGTGGACGCTCTGGATTGTGGAACTGTGACCAGAAAAGCTTTTCCACTTCACGATCTTCTAGATCTCGAAAGTGTTCGGTCGCATCAGCAGCACTTGCGGCCAAATCCAGATAGGTGTCCCCCACACTCCACATCCGGTCCAACGGAGCAAACTTCGGATCACAAACATTCCTCCACAGCATAAAGGGCTTTCCAGCCGCAATCTGTTCGGCCTGACGCAGCTCCTCTTTCGCAGCTCTCATCGTTGAGCGAGAGTCCTTGGCATCGGTAACGGCCTTCTCTAAGTCCGTCTGTCTCGCCCGGTCTTCTTTCTCAAGAAGTTTGCAACGGTCTGCAGCGCTTTTTAACTTCTCAGCCATCTCGGCCATCTCTTCTTTGCTTCGGCAGTGAGCAGCCTGTTCGGCTCTCAGCTCTTCAAGGGCCTTCTTGGCAGCCGCATCGCTTTTTTTGGCTTGCTCCTTAGCTCGGGCAAGTTCTGCCCTAAGATTCTCCACGGCGGCCGTACCATCTGCGTCAAGCACACACACATTGTAAGACACTGGCATGAAGCTCCTCTTACCTGATGCCGCCCGAAGAATTACATACCTTGAGCCTCATCAAGCCGCTTGTTGACAAGCGCGATGTCGGCATCTGCCACGTCCAGTTGCCGCTTTATTTCGGCCACATCATCAGTCCGGCTTGATTCCGGACACCTCGCCACCTACATTGAAAGGCGACATCTTAGACCTGGGATTATGATCCTCTGCGTGCCCGAACCTGGGTAAAACAATGTGTCCCCTATCTCCTGTTACCATCCGGCCCAGACGCATAGTTCGGGACCCCCTACCCGAGATCCGTTGGTTTTGACACCGACACCAGCATTCAGTTACTTATGGCCCGTTACTATCATTTTCTGCTTGTGGGCCAAATTCAGACCGTGGTTACAGCAGCCCGTTTGTGGCCCGTTAATACATTGGGCCGTTTTCATAGCGTCATCAAATATGGTCAATTAACGACGACCCGTTATGGTCAGCCCATGAATGGACGATTCCAACTCTAGCCCGTACCATAATGCGGTATGTTATTGGCCCATGTTTGGGCAATCGATCATACGGCCCGTAGAAGGCCCATTGATGATACGGCCCGTAGAAGGCCCATTGATGATATGACCCGTAGAAGGCCCATTGTTTCTACAGCCTGTAGAAGGCCCAGTGTCACGGCAGTAAATATGCAGCCCATGGTTATTGTGGCCTACTTTTAAAAAATAGGTTATTGCGGCCACTAGCAAACCACGGAAAAAGAAAAACACTGACTACAAGCAAACAAATAAATAAGACAACAAGGAAATAAATAAGCAAGCAACTTACGCTAGGCTATCACGGCTATTACACATATTACATCCACTGGGCAGCAAAGTTTGCCACCAGTGCAAATATAGGGAACAAAGCAGCATATCATATACACTGGTTGTCAAAGTTGTTGGGCCTCCAAGTGCAGAGGTTTGTAGGACAGTAGCAAATTTCCCTCAAGTGGATGACCTAAGGTTTATCAATCCGTAGGAGGCGTAGGATGAAGATGGTCTCTCTCAAGCAACCCTGCAACCAAATAACAAAGAGTCTCTTGTGTCCCCAACACACCTAATACAATGGTAAATTGTATAGTTGCACTAGTTCGGCGAAGACATGGTGAAACAAGGGTATATGGATAGTAGATAATAGTTTTTGTAATCTGAAATAATAAAAACAGCAAGGTAGCAAGTGATAAAAGTGAGCGTAAACAGTATTGCAAAGATGGTAAACAAGGCCTAGGGTTCACACTTTCGCTAATGTAAGTTCCCTCAACAATACTAACATAATTGGATCATAAAACTAACCCTCAACATGCAACAAAGAGTCACTCCAAAGTCACTAATAGCGGAGAACGAACGAAGAGATTATGGTAGGGTACGAAACCACCTCAAAGTTATTCTTTCCAATCAATCCGCAGGACTTCCTCAGTCCTTCAGCTTCCTGTCGCCGCACATCTGATTGATGTCTTTCAACTTGAAGCTGAGACTCAAGAAGATGAACTAATTCAGGCAGCGAGTTCGAAGAGCTTGTGCCAATAGTTGTGGCCAGTAACTCGAACACTACATCAACACATGACTTTTGGGTTCTCTCACTATCGTCAAGGTAGTTTTTATCAGCTTTCTTGGAGACCAACAGGGATGTCTCACTATCTTGAACCTTATCTGCATTACTTCCTTTACCATTTCATAACGGGGTAGTGTTCTCCAATATTTTGTCTGCATTCTGAAAGAGAAACAAGCAGCCACATCACAGGTTTACCATGTTGTATATGAAACTCATTTTGGTAAATTAGTTCAGTAGTAAAGTGTAGAGGATAACAACATGAAACAAACATATATATATGTACCATGGTCACTTTATGGTCTATATCATTCTAGTTTTTGTTGCCATATCAAGATAGAGACACAGTTTAAATAATATTTGTTCAAGACAAAGCAGAATAGACAGAATATAAGTGTGGGAAACTATAGAGCAATAACAACACTTGTAATGTGCATGATATGAGAAAATAATTGTTTATTCAATTGAAACTGAAATCAACATAGAGCAAGTTACAACAGCAAACTAGTTAAAGAAACATGTTTAAAACATACCTGTTGCGCCATTGGAGTTTCATTTCCATCCTTCAAATTTGAAAATAGTTGGTCTGAGTAAATACAGTGATGCAAGAGCAAAGGAGTATGAACCATAGCTACAGAACCTGACCTAAGAACAATTCTTCTTCTCCTTTAAGCGTTGAGTTGGGATTCAGAGTGGTGGTCCTCGTGCTTTGGGCACTGCAGTTCCCTTACTAAATGCTCGTGTTTGGGTGCTCTGTAGTGGAGACGGTGCCGTGTCAACTGGAACTGGGTTACTACCTGCTGGGGTTGGGGTTAGAAGGGGTGTAGCTGGTTCTCTGTCCAACTGTCTAGGGGTACAATCTGCGAGAGTTTGGGTTATGTGCGGTGGGGCTGGTTCTTGGGCAAGTATAACTGTGGTTCTATCTGAATCAACTGGTAGCACTATCTTTTCTGAAGACCGTGTTGTTACTCCCTTAGATACTGCCATCACCCTCGCCAATTCAAATGGCTGATAAACAAGAAAAATAATTGAGTGTACAGACATTGTATGATAGATAGGTTCAATGGATAGTGAGGAATAAAAGAGGGCATGAAATAATTCACATTTATGTTCTCTAACCAAACATGACAGCATGCCACAATTTCACATATATGATGGCTAACTAAACATGATAGCATGACACAATTTCACATTATGATGGCTAACTAAAAAAGATGGAAAGACATAGTTCAAAATATGTTGACTATGTAAACAGGATGACATGATATAACTATATAATGTGTTTATTAAATAGGTTGGCATGCCATAATTCACATACATGCCGCCTATGGAAACATGATAGCATGATATAATTCCTGGATAGAATGACATAATTCAGAATATGATGACTGTAAACACTAAACATGATGAGATGATATAACTATATGATGTCTTTATTAAATGGGTTGCCATGCCATAATTCAGATAGATGTTGTGTATGTAAACATGATGGCATGATATAATTCAAATATATGATTTATATAGTAAGCAAGTAAGTAGATGGCAATCCATATATGATGTAAAAACTAGGCAATGCAAGACAACATGCATGACATGGGTAATATAACCCTACCAAGTTTGAGCATAGACCTCAGGGGGGAAATAGGACTGGTCATCAGTCTCTGAATCCTTCTCTATGGAGCTCTCTGTATCCAGCAAGATGTCTGCTTCAGCAGGTAGCATTGTCTGCTCTGTATACCTTGTTTTAACTCCAGATACTTCCATCACCGCTTCAAATGGCTGATACACAGGAAGAGTAGTTGAATATACAAACATTGTCAGCAAATGGAACACATAATACAAAAAAATGATAGCATGGTATAATTCACATACATGATGATTGGCTCAACAACATGACATTGCATAACTCACATATATAATGCCTTTTCAACAAGATAGCATTGCATAATTCACATATATAATGTCTTGCAATAGGATGGCAATGCATAATTCACATATATGGTAATTAGACACTAAACAGGTGGCATTCACACAAAGCATGTCTAAACTAATCAAATGACATAGCAATGCAAGACACCATACGCACGATATGAGCAACATAACCCTGCCAAGTTAGAGCATACACCTCGGGGGGGGGATAGGACTGGTCATCTGTCTTTGAATCCTCCTCTAAGGAGCTATCCGTAACCATCGAGATATGCGCTTCGTCAGATAGTGTAGTCTGCTGTGAAGACCTTGTTTTCACTCCAGAATTTTCCATCACCATGTCAAATGGCTGATGCACACGAAGAGTAGTTGAATGTACTAACATTGTTGACGAATGTAATACGTAACAAAAAAAGTATGGCCTGATATAATTCACATATAAGATGACTGGCTAAGCAGGATGGCATGGCAAAATTCACATATATGATGCCTGGCTAAACAAGATGGCGTTGCATAATTCACATAAACGATGAATAAACTAAACAGATGGCATTCACACAATGCATGTATAAACTAAGCAGTTGACATATTTAATGTATAAAGTAAGCAATGCAAGGCACCATATGCATGATATAACTAACATCAGCATGCCAAGTTAGAGCGAAGACCTCAGGGGGTAAATAGGAGTGGTCTTCTCCTTCTAAATCCACCATAGAATAGATATCTTCCTCTCGATTACAATCCAAAATGGGTGGAGGGGGCTGCCCTTGCGCCTACCATGGAGCGACGTCTGCATGAAATTTTATTGTCATGCAAGGCTCGTCTCTTTTGCTCTACATGTTCAATTCCATTGTGTACAATAACTGACATGCATAGGAATAAAACATAGTGAGATTATGTAAGGAGTGCATGCAGAAATCCAGAGTGATGGTAGGAACCTATGGATAGAACCAAAACCAATGATAGCAGGCAGATAATGGCTTCAGTTAAAAAATACAAATAATGGCTTCTTTATTGTTTGTTTCCCAACCAACATGAAACTCATAGTAGACACCAGAGATTAACCAGATAGTAGATAGATACTATTGATTGTGGCCCCGATATGTACCCCACAACCATTTAAAAACTCAAGTTTGACCATTAGTTCGGAGCTGACTCAGAGTCTAATCGGTGAACAGGACGATAAAGTAGCATGTAATATTAAGCGATGCATAACGTAAGTAGACACGAAAGAGTGCGACCTCTCTTGCGGACCCGTGTAGTCCTCGAGGTCATCTGCTCGGTTGATGATGGTAATGCAGTTGCCATGGCTGCCGGCGGCAGGGAAGAAGATCTGAGGCGGCGAAAGACAGTCTGGAGGCCAGATCCCTGTTGTGTTGGACCCTTCTGTCGTTGGAGCAGCTGAGCTTGGGTGGACGACGGCGCAACAGGAGCGGAACAAACCACACAAGGTTTTCTTTGACAACTATCTGTAAGATAGGTAATTCTATAAGGGCTCATTTGAATTGGAGGATTCTAACAACGCAGGGATAGGAAATACACAATACTAGGATAGGAATGCACGTGCAAAACAGAGAATTTAAAAACACAGGATTTCTGCCAATCTGGGTGTTTGGTTCACAAGAATTGGAAGATCACAGGATGCAAAGAAGCATGGTGACATTAAGTCAAACCACAAGAAAATGTACAGTTATAATGCTATTATGCTACTATCTCTTAGTCTTGTGCTTCAAGAATAGGAATTTGAAAAGGAGGGCAAGTGGAAATTCAAATCCGTACGGTTTTTCTTTCAAGGAGACACTAAAGGAGCAAATCCTACAGTTTTCCTTTGCTCCATTCCTTTGAACCAAATGCATGAATAGTAGTACCATAGGAAACTTCCCAATTCCTATGCTTTTCCTTCACTTTTCCTTTCAAGCACTGGCGATTCTAATAGGTAGGCTTGAGCAAGGAAAAGCTACACCCAAAAAATGTTTCTGTGCTACTTGCCTACTTCTACTACTTTGGTCCCAGGCCACTGCCCTACTAGCTCAACTCCCAGGCCCATCGACAAATGCATAGCTCAAACACAAAGAGATAAATAATGATGGCGTTCAAGAGAGTCCATCACAGATAGCTAAGTTACGTGGTACCTCACTTCTTGTCATATAGTAGGAGAAACTAATCGTATTTCACATTACTGCGTGTGCTCAGTGGACAATATATATAACATGTAGAGTAAAAAAGAGATGCAACAAGTGTACAACCTCTTTGGCGAAGCCATGTCGATCTCAGCACGATTGGGTTGGTCGGTGAGGATGATCTGGCTGACATGGCTGTTGGAGGAGGGGAAGAAAATCTTAGGCATCTTGAGATGGAGCCCGGGGTACTGCTCCGCTGTGATGGAGGGTTTCGTTGTTGGAGCAGCTCTGAGGCTGAAGCATGACAGGAGAGACAATGTTAATCTGAGTGGAATTCTAATAGCATCTCCAATAGATGACTTAAAATACATAACCACAAAGTGCTAGACATAAGATACATCAGCTGCTCATCTCTGAACTTAACTATCAAAACTGAATTTAACTGTCGAAACTGAACTTAACTGTCGAAACTGAATTTTACCGTCGAAACTGAATTTTACTGTCGAAACAGAACGCACTATCTAGTAGCAGAAAAGCAGCAGCAGCAGCGCGTGCGAGAACCGGTCGACTGAATTTTTTATCTCTGGTCAGTCGATTTTCCAGCCGTTGGATACGAAATCAAGGGCCTGCAGTTCAACTTCAACCTCCACCCCCCTAAGCCGCCAGCCACCACCGACCAAACTGCCGCCCGTGGCCGGCGATGCACCACCCCGCCCGCCCCGAAACCACTCCCCACCGCCGGTCCGCCGCCGCCCCGACCATTCCTCTAAGTCCCTCCTATGCCGAACTTTTTCTCCGGCGGTCCCCACGCCACCGCACACCACCGCCGGCGACCACCGCCCCCACCCTGAACCCTAAGATAGATAGTGGGGTACCTCTCCGGCGAGCCCCCTCCCCGCTGCGGCTGGTTCTTCCTTAACTCCGGGGAGCCCCCTACCCCCCTGAAAATCAACTGACCCAAAAGTCGATTCAGTCGACTGAAGTGTAGCTAATCGGAGCAACATCGCAAGCAAGAGCGAGAGCAGCAACGTGAGAAAGAGCAAGAGCAATATCAAGAGCAGAGTAAGAAAGGGGTCGAGAGCAAGAGCAACGCAGCAGCGCGAGGGAGAGCTAAAGAAGCAATAGCTCCTACTGATGTGGACGTCGCCGCCGAGGGAGCAACGCCGTGGAGGAAGTGGCCGGCGACGCCGCCGTGGATGTAGTCGCACCGTGTCGGCTCAGGACTGAGCACTGGCAGCATCATGAGATCGAATCAAGAAGAAAATGCGGCGATTAGTGTACAACCTCTTTGGTGGCGCCGATTAGGCCTCAGCTTCATCTGAGGAAACGGTGATGATGATGCTCTTCTGGTGGTGCAGGTGAAGACGACGGTGTGGGAATGGAGGTGGCGCAAAAGACGAGGGGAACGTCGGGGCAGCTCCTTGGAGGTGGAGGACGGGGTGGCTGAACCGGCGGGACGACGAGATCGACGATGGATCCTCATCTGGTAGGGTGGATGAGGGACGTTGAGGTGTTGCTGTGGACGGTGTCGTCGGGGAAGAGGCTCCAGCTGTGTGGCGGACGGAGGAGGGTGTGGGGCTTCGCGTGTGTTCGCGGCCTCGATGTACGAATGGGTGGTCAGGTGGGATGGGAGTGGGGAACCATGGCTTAGGGACGCGCTTGTCCGAAATGTGGGGTAAGTTACGAAAGTACCCCCACCGATTTGAGCTAGGCGGTTCTTTCGGTTCAGGGGTATCACGGGCATTTCACGTGTCGGGATTTCACAGGAGGTGGGAGTTTTCGCGCACGTTGTAATTTTTGAATAGAAAGGCGCGGGTTGAGATGGAGGGAGTTATCGGAGCACAACGAGACAAAGATATATCTTAAATATTTTGGGGTAACAAGGCGCGGGTTGAAATTTCCGGACAAGCCCAACGTGTACTGTACCAAATCAATCTGCACTTCCGTCGATGAAAAAACAAAAAGAAATCAATTCGCATCACATGAGAGTCTAGTCCTACGTACTGTTCCAAATCAATTTGCACTACAAATGTCATTCAAAACTTTGAATTCATGTTATGTTCAATTAAAATATTTTGCTACGTGTATAATGCATGCAACCTGCTACTCAAATGAACGTTTTAATGCATTCCAAACGTATATACTACCTCTTCAATATGAACTAAATTTTAATTTGTTTCTCTATTTGAATAAGATCTACAATAATAATTGTTGTGAAGTCAAACCATTTGAATTCATTTCTCTATTTTAATAAGATCTACAATCATCATTATTGTCAAGTTAAACCATCATTTGTGTATTATCTTCACAGCACACCACATGATTACTCTCGAGTTAGATATGAACTATGTGTACTATATGAACTCGAACTTGATTTTTTGAATCCACTTTATGTTGATTTCAAATCATAGTACATTTCAAGATCTAGCTAGATCTTCATAATCTAAACCATGTCTCATATGTATAATGTGTTTATCACATAATGTATGGTGCCCCGCCCCCTACGCCTACAAGCATTTAGATGTGAGTTGCAAACACCACACATTACCACAAATTCAAATAAAATGTGAGATTGATCGATACATAGTATTGTTTAGATTGTTCGATATTTAGTTGTATGCTGCAAATGCCACATATTATCACAAATTCAAATAAAATGTGAGATTGTTTGATGTATAGTATGGTTTAGAGTGTTCGACATTTAGCTGTGAGTTGCAAACGCCATGCATTATCACATTATGGTATAACATGTGCAAAACCACAGCATGTGTATCACCGCTATATTCATGCATGCATATCTTTATAACACTATGATCTCCTATTCAAAGATATGAATCCACTTTCCTATCAAATTATGATCTTTGTTAGTCTCTTACACCCACACAATCCTCTAACCTTTGTAGCTAGCACTAAATTTCTCTCGTGCATGCACACGCCCTCCTCGCCCTCCCCTTCCCTCAGCATTCTATCCATCTAGCACATTCATTTTTTTCTTTAGGTTGTTCTCCCACAGTCTCCACAACTCTTTTCCGACACACACCGATCGATAAACCTCTCTAGCGTCTGCCTGCAACATACATACACACACACCTTCCATCTCCTCCTTTCTGTGTCCATGCCTCGTGTCTCTCATACGGTCCCACACACGTGTAAACTCTCGCCCCTCTTTTCGTCGATCTCACAACCGCACACTCCTCCCCCTATCTAGCTAGTAGCTCGGCCTCTCGCACCACCTCCTAGCTCCATTCTCTCTATCTATCCGTCTCGCTAGTCCTTATTTGCCTCTAATAAATGGATGTACACCGACCGATCTCCCGCTATACATATAGCTAGCTAGGTCCTTATAACTTATTTTTTCCCACGCATCAATCGATCTACCTCATTAGTTATGTCTCTCCCTTCCTCCGACAAACAACAATTGATCTACCGATCTAGTTAGGTTTGCTTAGCAAACACATGGTTTCCCTTCATCATCCATGCATGTGTCCTGACAGATCTATCACGCACAGGCACACACAGAAACACATCCCCACTCTTATTGCTAATATTGCAGTTCTTCCCTCAGTTTGTCTAGTAGGCCTCTCCCACCATCTTCGAGAAGCAACTCCATCACCCATCCAGCACTCTACCCCTCTCCCTTGCTCTCTCTCTGTCTCTCTCTCTATACCAACCTCTTTACTGTCCTTTAGTTATGTATGGATGTCGACCCATCTCCCTCAACACATAGCTCGGTCTCTCCCTCTCAACACATATATGAGTCGTTCTACCTCTCTAGTTAGGCATCTGCCTCCCCCTCCCCCCACCCCCACCCACACACACACACACTGATACATCGAGCACTCTAGTCATGTATCCCTGCCACACAAAAACTTGCCATGTGCCCTCTGACGTTCTGGTAGGTCAGTCGCCCTATATCTTTGACTTGCACATAGACAATTTCGATGGCTCTCTTAATACATCTCGCACCCACCCACTTGATCCTCTCTTCGACTCTACCGATATCTATGACCCCTCCCTCTCTTCTCGTGGATCGCCCCCTCTGGCCCCCTCTATATGATATGGATATGCCTCTACACACACATTGCATGCAAAATTTTGTTTGAGATTTCATCGACACATATTCCCACAAATACATTCACGAAATCTCCACCCCCAAAACAAAAAACACTCATGAACGCACACGCCATCTGTCTAGGTTTGTATCTCTCTCACACACACCCACATAGGTGGGGCACGTGCACGAAGAGAAGAGGTGCACGCACGGTGCACGTACTTGTCAGGACCCCGATTCCAAGTCACATCGATCTAGCCAGTAACACCTCATATCACTTTGCGGCCTCACGCACGGTATTCCCACGGGCGTCGCCTTACCATGGCCTGGGACCGTTTGCGCCTTTTGGCTCACGTATATGATAGTGTCTCTAGCATCCATATGACAGAGAACCCGGGCCGACATGACTACTCGTGAACCCAAAGTGGCACTAACTTACGGGGACAGACATACATGAATCAACATCGAGCATGTCGGTCAGCAGCATGTGAATCCGGGCTGTAGCAACTGGGCTAACAGGACTCCGGGAACCCGGGCTGTAGCAGGCTAGCAGGACTCCGGATGTCACAGCGTGACATTTCCCTGAAGGGACAGACACAGGAACAAAGTGAATCACATGCCGGCCAGTCAAGTGTTCTGGAGCAGTAGTGCTGGGCTAGTAGGACACCGGTGAACCGGGCTGTAGCGGACTACTATGGCTCATGGAAGCACAAGACTACATTTCCCCATAAGAGAGGCTACGAAGGATGAACAACTAGGTTGTCGGATCCCACACATACCAAGCATTTCAATCATACACACAATATGCTCGATATGTGTAAATACAACATGGCATCACAACATAGCTCTACGACTCAAGTATTTATACATTAGGCTCTAAAGAGCCAGATAATACAAACATGGGTCTCATGACCCAACATTCAGAGCATACAAGTCAAAGCACATGCGGAAGCTTAACATGTCTGAGTACAGACTTCTACAAATGAAAAAGGCTGAAAAGCCTGACTATCTACCAGATCCTGCCGAGGGCACAAGATCGTAGCTGAGGTAACAAGCTAAACGTTGAAGTCCACGCAGAACTACTAGCGAGACTGAAGTCTCTCTGCAAAAACATAAATTAAGCAAACGTGAGTACAAATGTACTCAGCAAGACTTACATCAGAACTAACTACATATGTATCATTATCAACAAAGGGTTTGGTGGGGTTTAACTGCAGCAAGCCAGCTTTGACTCAGTGGCTAACCTGAACTACGACTGCAAGCAACTCTTTTGAGGTGGCGCACACAAGTCCACATATTCGCCATACCAATACACCACTATGGATCCGCTCCCGTCTCCCTACGAGAACGCCATGCATAGCACTCACGCTTATCTTGCGCATTTTAGAGTATCCACTTTCACTTGTCTATGAACTATGCAAGGGGTCCAATTTTCCATATCCGAGGAATCCGGCTATTCGAATAGATAATGATAACCCTACAGGGGTGTACTTCTTCACACACAGTCCCGCCACTTACCACCATGTACACATCGTTTATCTCGGCATCCTTCAATTGGAAGCCTGGCGAGGGAGTTGGCCATGACCTGACTAACCAACAAGTCTCTAGTCCAGGTTTATTGCCTATTCGGGTTCCATCCGCAAGGAGATCCGGCCGGGGTGCCGCTCACGACCCCAAACGATGTGAGCAGGGTTCCCAAGCCCACCATCCGGGTGCCACTTGGTACACCGGGCCACTGTGCCTAGTCTGTCCCAAGCCCACCTGTACCGAGTGCCACCTAGTAGACTACTAACACTACCTACAAACACCAGAAACTAGTTGCAACTCCTGGACAGAGATCGGGTTGATCAATAGGTCGAGAGAGCTTGGAGCGCCCGGAGCCCAATGTGTGGCTGCAATGAGACAACCCACCATGTACTCCTATATGGCCTCTCACCACTACCTTTACCAAATCGTGTTCACACACTTAGCTCTCAACAGTAGGACATGTTCACCACATTCCAATTCATCCCCGATGAATCGGACTTGACTCAACTCTAAGCAGTAGCAGGCATGACAAACAAGCATGAATGAGTAGGCACATCAGGGCTCAAACAACTCCTACTCATGCTAGTGGGTTTCATCTATTTACTGTGGCAATGACAGGTCATGCGAAGGAAAGGGGTTCAACTACCGCAGCATGTAATAGTTGAATCGGTGTTGTCCTAATGCAGTAAAAGAGAGCAGGAGCGAGAGAGTGGGATTGTATCGGAATGAACAAGGGGGTTTTGCTTGCCTAGCACTTCTGAAGATAGTATAGTTCTTCATCGGTGTCATCGATCTCATCGTCGGAACGTCGTCTACTGAGAGGGGACAATTACCTGCAAACAAGGAATAACACAATCAATGCGATGCACAATATGATGCATGATCATGACATGGCAATATGCTGTGATTTGAGCGAATGCAACTAGCAATGATTTAAATGAAGTTGGTTTGAACCAAAGGTTCAAATTCAAACTCCATATGTGATTATTTAAATGCCAACATTTTATTTGACCCGATAAGCAGGCATAAGTTGCTCAAACATGCATGGAAATAGCATGAATGGATAGATTGAATTTTTCTGATAATTTTTCATATATAATTTATTTAATTCTGAGCTACGGTTGATTTTCTATGATTTTTCAAAGTTTAAAGCATTTTCTGGAATTTCTAAACCTTTCCTGATTTATTTTGATTCCAGAAAGACTTTACTGCGTTAGCACTGCATCATCATGACGTCAGCAGGTCAACAGGGCGTGGTCCAGGTCAAACCTGACCTGTGGGACCCATTGGTCAGTCACACGGTTAGTTAATTTACTAATTCAGGTTAGTTTAAGTGCTAAGCTAGGTTAGTTAGCAGGCCAGGGCCCACATGTCAGTGAGTGAGGGGGTTAATTAGCAGGGTCATCAGCAGCTAATGACGTGCCACATCACCAGCCACCGGAGTTGGACTCCGATGACCTCAAAGTGCGGCGGTGGCTTGCCGGAATCGCGCTGTGGGCATCGGTTGGACGTGCCGAGGGCACCGGGCGATAGCCCTTGCTCCCGCGCATCTAGCGGAGGCAGCAGCAGGTCACGGGGTCATCGGAATCAGCGCCGGTGACGAGCCGAGTGGCGGCCGGAGCTACGGCGTAATTGGGTTGGAGCTAGGGGGCACGTGGGGAGAAGCTGGTGTTGGCTACGGGCTCCTGGAGACGCGTTGAGCGCGATGGTATGCTCGGCTTCGAGCTACAACGGCTCCAGCCACGGCGGCGACGAGGCACGGTGGCGGCGAGCTTCGGCCGTGGTGGTCAGTGGGGCTAGATGAGGAAATCGACAGAGGGGAGAGAGGGTTTGGGAGAAGGAGCTCACAGTGAGTCGAACGGGAGGGTCAGCGAGCTCGGGGAGGCACCGGAGGCAGCAAATCGACGGCGACGATCTTCGGTGGCCGACGAGGGGAACGGCGGTGCAGGCGGCATCTAGGGGCTTCCGGCATCGGGCGGCTCGGTGAGGAGGAGGAGAGGGACTCGGCGGAGCTCATGGGCAGCTCCAGGGGGTGAAGGAGAGGCGGTGGACACGGCAACAGCAAGCGGCGACAGCGTTCGATTGCGCCGCGAGGAGAGGTTGAGGAGGGAGAGGAGGTCCAGCAAGAGAGGTGAGTGGTGCAGAGGGTCCGGGGGTGCGTGGCGACGTCCTGGATGTCGAGGCAGCGGCGGGAAGCAGGAGGTGGCCAGGCGCGTGGGTGCACGCGGTGGGCACACGCCCTCATGCCCTCTGGCATGAGGTTGAGGACGACTGGCATATCCAGGTAGGCTGGGCCGGCTAGAGGAGTTGGGCCAGGTAAGTGGGCTGCCAGGTAAACTCTCTCTCTCTCTCCTATTCTGTTTGTTTCTGTTTTCTATTTTTTTGAAGTTTGTTTTGAGTTTGGTTTTCAAACCAAACCGATTTTTAAGCTTCTGAAAATTATTATGTGGACTTAGGAAACTAGTTCAGAGCCACATACAAACTTTCAAAATTATTGGGCTTATATCTATTTTATAGTAAATATAAACCCAATTCAAATAACTAGTGAATTAATTCAGAGTCCCAAGAATAATTATTTCTGTGATTCCAAAAATATTGGTTTGGGTTTTAGCTCTTGCCAATATTTTTAGAGATTAGCAGGAACATTTTGTTGGGCTCATTTGAAAATATTTTAATGTTGATCATTTTTAAAAGATTTCTGAGGCTTGAGAAATCCCTCAATTCAATTTCCTTGAATTTAAGATGATGCATGGATGCATATGCAAAGACAAGCAAAGGCCAAAGCTAGGGCTGTGACAGTACTCCCGTCTCTTTCGCAACCACACCCTCGCGGGTACACGGCGGAGCTCATTTCTGTACGAAAAGGCAGTCCATGTGGTAATTAGACACGTGTACTAGTTGTCCACTTGATGGAGGATCCTCTACCACGGGTGAACAAACAAATTGCGACTTGACGCATTATGTTAAAAAAGAGGAAAACCATGTGGGGCCTACCTTAGAGGCAAGGCTCTATACACTGGAGTACTTTTGATGTGTCCCGTCAACTCGTAGAACGAGGAGAAGCTTGCTTAGTACGTCGTCTCCTGATAACCCACAAGTATAGGGGATCGCAACAGTTTTCGAGGGTAGAGTATTCAACCCAAATTTATTGATTCGACACAAGGGGAGCCAAAGAATATTCTCAAATATTAGCAGCTGAGTTGTCAATTCAACCACACCTGGAAACTTAATATCTGCAGCAAGGTATTTAGTAGAGAAGTAATATGATAGTAGTGGTGACGGTGGTAAAAGGTAACAGTAGGAAAAGTAATATTTTTGGTGTTTTATAGTGATGATAACAATAGCAACGGAAAAGTAAAAAAAGCGAAGAACAATATATGGAAATCTCGTAGGCAATGGATAGGTGATGGAGAATTATGCCGGATGCGATCGATCATGTAACTGTCATAACCTAGGGTGACACAGAACTAGCTCCAGTTCATCAATGTAATGTAGGCATGTATTCTGAATATAGTCATACGTGCTTATGGAAAGAACTTGCATGCCATCTTTTGTCCTACCCACCCGTGGCAGCGGGGTCCTATTGGGAACTAAGGGGGTATTAAGGCCTCCTTTTAATAGAGTACCAGACCAAAGCATTAACACATAGTGAATACATGAATTCCTCAAACTACGGTCATCACCGGGAGTGGTCCTGACTATTGTCACTTCGGGGTTGCCGGATCATAACACATAGTAGGTGACTATAGACTTGCAAGATAGGATCAAGAACTCTCATATAGTGATGAAAACATAATATGTTCAGATCTGAAATCATGGCACTCGAGCCCTAGTGACAAGCATTAAGCATAGCAAAGTCATAGCAGCATCAATCTCAGAACATAGTTGACACTAGGGATCAAACCCTAACAAAACTAACTCAATTACATGATAAATCTCATCCAACCCATCACCGTCTGGCAAGCCTACGATGGAATTACTCACGCACGGTGGTGAGCATCATGAAATTGGTGATGGAGGAAGGTTGATGATGACGATGGCGACAGATTCCCCTCTCCGGATTCCCGAACCGACTCCAGATCAGCCCTCCCGAGAGAGTTTAGGGCTTGGCGGCGACTCTGTATTGTAAAACGTGATGATTCCTTCTATCTGGGTTTTTTCTCACAAAAGTGAATATATGGAGTCAGGGTTGAGGTCGGTGGAGCGTCAGGGGGCCCACGAGGCAGGGGGCGCGCCCAGCGGGGTAGGGCGCGCCCCCCACCCTCGTGGATAGGTGGAGGCCCCCTGACGTGGATCTTCCTTCCAGTATTTTTTATATATTCCAAAATAATTCTTCGTTGATTTTCAGGTCATTTCGAGAACTTTTATTTATGCACAAAAATAACACCATGGCAATTCTGCTGAAAACAGCGTCAGTCCGGGTTAGTTCCACTCAAATCATGCAAGTTAGAGTCCAAAACAAGGACAAAAGTGTTTGGAAAAGTAGATACAACGGAGATGTATCATCTCCCCCGCCCACTGCTACCTCTTGAGCACTGCGTTGGTTTTCCCTTGAAGAGGAAAGGGTGATGCAGCAAAGTAGCGTAAGTATTTCCCTCAGTTTTTGAGAACCAAGGTATCAATCCAGTAGGAGGCTACGCGCGAGTCCCTCGCACCTACACAAAACAAATAAATCCTCACCAACGCGATAAGAGGTTTTCAATCCCTACACGGTCACTTATGAGAGTGAGATCTGATAGATATGATAAGATAATATTTTTGGTATTTTTATAATAAAGATGCAAAGTAAAATAAAATGCAATGAAAATAACTAAGTGTTGAAAGATTAATATGATGGAAGATAGACCCGAGGGCCATAGGTTTCACTAGTGGCTTCTCTCAAGAGCATAAGTATTTTACGGTGGGTGAACAAATTACTGTTGAGCAATTGACATAATTGAGCATAGTTATGAGAATATCTAGGTACGATCATGTATATAGGCATCATGTCCGAGACAAGTAGACCGACTCCTGCGTGCATCTACTACTATTACTCCACACATCGACCGCTATCCAGCATGCATCTAGAGTATTAAGTTCAAGAGAACAGAGTAACGCTTTAAGCAAGATGACATGATGTAGAGGGATAAATTCATGCAATATGATAGAAACCCCATCTTGTTATCCTCGATGGAAACAATACAATACGTGCCTTGCTGCCCCTGCTGTCACTGGGAAAGGACAACGCAAGATTGAACCCAAAGCTAAGCACTTGTCCCGTTGCAAGAAGATCAATCTAGTAGGCCAAACCAAACTGATAATTTGAAGAGACTTGCAAAGATAACCAATCATACATAAAAGAATTCAGAGAAGATTCAAATATTGTTCATAGATAAACTTGATCATAAACCCACAATTCATCGATCTCAAAAAACACACCGCAAAAACAAGATTACATCGAATAGATCTCCACGAGAGAGGGGGAGAACATTGTATTGAGATCTAAAAAGAGAGAAGAAGCCATCTAGCTAATAACTATGGACCCGAAGGTCTGAGGTAAACTACTCACACTTCATCGGAGAGGCTATGGTGTTGATGTAGAAGCCCTCCGTGGTCGATGCCCCCTCCGGCGGAGCTCCGAAACAGGCCCCAAGATGGGATCTCGTGGATACAGAAAGTTACGGTGGTGGAATTAGGGTTTTGGCTCCGTCTCTGATCGTTTGGGGGTACGTAGGTATATATAGGAGGAAGGAGTACGTCGGTGGAGCAACAGGGGGCCCACGAGGGTGGAGGGCACGCCTGGGGGGCGGTAGGCACGCCCCCTACCTCGTGGCTTCCCTGTTGGTTGCTTGACATAGGGTCCAAGTCTCCTGGATCTTGTTCGTTCCAAAAATTATGTTCCCGAAGGTTTCATTCCGTTTGGACTCCATTTGATATTCCTTTTCTTCGAAACCCTAAATTAGGCAAAAAAAACAGCAATTCTGGGCTGGGCCTCCGGTTAGTAGGTTAGTCCCAAAAATAATATAAAAGTGTATAATAAATACCAATAATGTCCAAAACATAATATAATATAGAATGGAACAATCAAAAATTATAGATACGTTGGAGACGTATCACCCACGGGCACGGTGGCTCGCAAGATGAGGTGAAGCTTGCTTACTAGTACGCCTTTACGCCCGCTCCCTCGCCCATGCGCGCGGTGGCTCGCAGGACGAGGAGAAAATTTTACTACTCCCTCCATTTACTCCTCGTCCCTACCTTGGTTAGAGAGATTATCATATTGTTTGGAATATATGTCCTTTAGTAGATTTCAATATGAACTACTAGTACATACTACAAACACTGATGTATATAGACTCATCTCTAACATCCCAGCAGATCACGTCTGTCGGGGGAAGGGGTGGATGCTTTTAGTGTAGATGCGGTCGCCGTCGCAGACGGCGAAAACCCACTGTCGGCACGTCCCGACGAGGGGTCCCCGCCGTTCTCTCTCACAAAGCCGGTGAGGTTGCCTTCATCCATTGCTCACTGCCGCGAGGTGGGCAGTTGCCTCCTCCCACCGCCCTCCTCTAGGTTGAGCTACGTCCCGACATCCCTCAGGTACAACTGTCTTTACATCCGGCTTGCACCATTGCTCCAGCTGCCCACATCACTCCATGTGGATATTTGTCTACTTCTTTGGCCCACACATACCTCTACTGGCTTCTACGTACTGTATTTGTGATGAGTTTATGTCTCATCAACTAGTCCCAGTAATCTTATTCTAATCATGCTTCTTCAATTTCTTTGCCACAGGGATGATCATCTCGATTTTGGTGAAACTACACAAAATGATCTGATGGTCAAAGGGTTGCAAACTTCATTTCTTCGAAAGCTCCAACGTTGCCAGCAAATTAAAGCCTGGTTATGGTTCAAGGGCTAGGGAATGCATCGATCGTTTTTTCTTTAGCTGTCTCTGTTCCAAAATAAGTGTCAACTTTAGTAGTAGTACAACTTTGTACAAAAGTTTGCATAAAGTTGAGACACTTATTTTGGAACAGAGGGAGTACATATTTGTTATGATCTGTCAATCATTGAGATGCAATAGAATGCATGTTAGTCTCCTTTGTATTTGATGAAATGTTGCAACAGGCAACCTTGGATGCAAGATACATGAAACAGAAGCTGGAAGCTTCATAGCATTGTACAAATTTATCTCGCTGAGAAATTACAGTACGTACTATACTAGTATTATCTAAAGAGTTAGGTGTCACATGGTGTCCAGAAAATATGGTGATAGTGTGAGGTGAGCCATGTAATCACTGAGCCTGCGTGTTTTCACTGCTCTCGCACTCCTCCCCTGAGAATGGAGAAAATTGTAATCTAGTAGTACCTCCTTTCGCCGAAAGGGTGGGACATCCAGCAGTCCTACCACCTCAGTAATAATGACCAATGAGCCATCAAATCACATAGACCCAGCAGTAAGTTGGATGGACGAAGCAACCAACACTCTTGAATCTGCTTCTCCCTTCAACACATGCGCCAGTGAGAGGTCGCGTCCGCTCTGCCCGGGCATGAATGCGGCACCAATTCTTTGGAGCAGCGCTGACCGTTTCAGGCGGGAAGCGCACGCGGGCGATGGAGGGGCTTTGGGTGGGCCAGGCTGGTCAGGAGTGGGCGTGGCAGCTGTCCCGCCTGTCCTGACCGGATGCCCGGAAACGCGAGGATGCACCGACTCTCGCGGCTAAATCATACACTACACACCATCTCTCTGTAGGAGTAGGTCGATGTGTTGCTCTCTCTAACACACACACACACACACACACACACACACCGAGGTAAAATGAGTCTATATCTCAATTAATGAAGACTTGCATGTTACCATCCATATGTTACTACCTTCTATGAAAGTAGTAACATAGACTACTAATATATGCATGTTACTAGTCCAATTTACTCACCACTATGACCAGCGTAGAAATGTAACCAAACGCTCTTACTCTGCCTTGTTATCTCCCCCGGAAACCCAATGCATGGAGCGCAACTATGCGCTGATGCATGCGAGTTAATATGTGGCCCTACATGGTAGCTAAAACAACATCTCTTAGTTGTTGAGATTAATTGTTGCGTTTATAGACAGAAATCAGGGCTTTGATTGGAGGAAGGACCGGTTAAGTTTATCCTTCTCCTCCAATCTGCTTGCACCTCGTTTCGGAAAAAAAATCTACTTGCACCTTGGTCCCGCTGCACCTTCTAACGTGACTTATTACACCTAGACGGAGTGAGTAGTACGAGATACGGTGGCACACTGACTTAGGTCGAATACAAGTGCCCAAAATTGTGTGCATGTTATAATAAGGATTCACTTCAAATAGTACGTGAGCGAACAGAGGGATCAATTGGACAGTGTTCACGAGCAGTAGCGAGATGTGTGAGGTAAGATACACTGGTGGCGCTTTTAATTTTCCTTATTAATTTGTTTGTTTCACTCTTTGATTGGTGGGACCCAACGTACTACGTGGAGAAAAGTAAGGTGACTAAGGCTGCATTATTTCTGTACTACCAACACTACTTTAAATCCCAAAAGACCTTACCACCAAAGCCACATGATACGATTATGATTTAAATCCCAATGGCTCCCATGCAAAAAACACGACATGCTTGTCACACGAATGCAGGAATGTATTAAAGGTTATTTTCCTCTCGTTAAACATAACGTGGGGTTGGTGTAGCTGGTTATCCTGTTCGCTCATGAAACTTGAGGTTTCGGTTTCGATAACTACACTTGAGCATAATTTTGTTTTTGTTCGACTTCTTTCTTCCACCCAATGACATGTAGATCCCGCATGACAGAGAGAGGAAGTGATCTGGGGCGGTGCTAGGAATATTCTTTGACTGGTCAAAATGGATGGATACAGAGCTATACGATCTCGTAGTGACCGTATAAACCTCATCACATATACGCTGCAGTCTCGGCGCTTGTTTTCTAGGGTTTGCACTCTTCACACACTCTCTCCAGTATATATATACACGCTGGAGCCTCAGTGCTTGTAGTTGCTCTCTTCACACTCTCTCACCCTCTCCAGATCTAAACAAGACTTTGTTGGCCTCTCTCTCTCCCCTCACTGCTGGTCAAGAGCCGGCAAGATCCGTCCGCCGGGAAGGGAAGGAGGCTTAACGCTGTCACCATCGGTGAGGGAGGGAATCCACTACCGGCGCAGCCGTTCTCTTTCACCCACCGGCAGCGCGGGAGGGCCTCCGACCCCTTCTTCCTCGCCTCCATACATAATGTGGGCCAAACGGTTTCCGGTCGCCACCAAACCACACCCCAAGGACCTTAAGGTATAATTTACTTATTCCACATGCATTGCTCAAAGAGGAAAGGAAGGGGGAAAGTTTTATAGCATGAATCTTGGACGTGGTTCAAAGAGGAAAGGAAGGGAGGAAAGTACTAGTATAGACTGGCTATCCAGCACCTACATTGGTCGAAAAGGGGAAACAATGACAAACGTAGTATGCACATCTATAATGAATTGATCTTTTGTTTTGGGGGACAAGGCTATCAAGTTTGAGCGGGACTAGATTTGCTGCACTCACATAGGGAAAGGTGTCTAAAGATAACAAAACTGGGACCAACACAAATATGCTCCTTGGTTGTTTTTATTCTTTGTTGCAACAGACTGTGCATCACCCCTTCATACATCGGTAGATTCACATGGTGCTGCTGCATCCACTGTCCCATGCAACTCTTTAGCTGTTGTTAATCTAAGGCCCAGTTTGGTTAAAAACTCCCTAGTCCCTACATACTTGGTTCCAGGGACTAAACATGGACTAGAGGTTATCAAATGACATGCTAAAAGACCATGTTACCCCTAGTAATGAACTAATAGAGACAAGTTGCGATGCGGGGCAGGGGCAACTGTTGGAAAAAGTCCCCAAAAGACTCTCCCTCGGGGTCTTCTTTCTTTAGTCCCTAAAAGTCCCTCCTGTTTGGTTTAGATGGGACTGACACGAACTTTTTTAGTCCCTACACCAAAATGTCCCTATAAAAACACTCTCTAATAATGCCGCTGGAAAATTGATGCAATGCCACAGTTAAAAGAAAATTACATGTTTAACGAATTTATTGTTAATATAATCTCTCTATTAATATTAATCAATGCCACCGTTTGAGAAACACTATTGTCTTGCTTTCTTTCCTATTTAGATATATTAGATGCTTCTTTTTGTTGGCTTCAGTGTCATCCACCATTATTGACCACTAGTTGTTTCCTTTGCACGTCTGTGTAAATAGGGTTATCTACTTCACCTCGTTGCTATTGTGACCTTTTGTTGCACTGCACCAAACCCTTTTGTTTTAAGAGTGTTTTGTGCATTTCAACCAAAATGTCACACCAACAACGTTGCTTGATTGCTTGATCTTACTGGAACTACACAAGAGGAAATCTTACTTTCCATCCGTGTTGGCAAATTTGGTTCAGATCATCTTCTTGCGAGTTATTTGAATTCCACGTCATGAGAGGTCAGTAATAGCCTTCTTTCACATGATTGTGTGGTGTGCTTTCATATGTTGTGCTACTTGTACGCTAATGTTGCTTGATTTAGGGAACTGCACAAATGGAGACAAGACTTCCAATCTGTATGTGCATCGTAATATCCCATTGAGGTAAGATAAGGATATTTCACAACTATTGGCCTGCATTTTGCCACTTTCATCTGAAAATTAACGTCGTTGTTTAGTGCTATACTTGTGCTCCCTAATTGACATGCCAAATCTTACATTAAAGGCGAAGCTTGTCTATTATTGAACCAAGTGATGAAGGTGAAGAACAAGCGGAAGAAAAACGAAAATCAACTTCCGGTGCTGTAATGAAGCACTAGAACTGTGATGACACAAGTAATGATATAGTTTTGCATCTTAACTTATTGCTATGGCTGGAACGAGCAATTGTTTTGCCACTGATTTGATGCCCCTCTTAATGTAATATGTAATTATCTCTACTTGTGCAAACAGGGATCTTCTTCGAAGATACCATATATTTTAGTGGAACTGCACAAGAAGATGTTGGAAACATTAAATTAATCGAGGAGTATATAGTAAGCATGGCAACCATAGTAGATAACAAGAGATGGTTCCGGAGAAGTGCTTAATCTGCATGCTCCACACAATAAGCCACCTGACAAAGGTTGGTACTCTCCCACGGATTTCATCCATATGATTGAGCTTTGTCATCTCTATTGGTGTTGTGGTACTGTTTACATACTGTCATGAGAAAGTGGTATTGTCCTTGAGAAGTGCTTCATCTGTGTTGTTTTAAATATTTCCTTTCCTTTTTTTGAGCAAACAGGGATGCTAGCATTTAGTTGTTCTCTTGTCTTTGCACAACAGGATCATCCTCCTGTGAAGAAGAATATGGAGTACGTGAAGTGCGTAGTTCCGATTATGCCAGGATAAAGAAGCCAAGCCTCTCTTCTTAAGAAGGGAGCAGTTGAAGGATGGTTACATTATTTCCCACAAGAACAAACTAACTTCAGCTCAGAAGGACTCATGGATCTCCATCTTTGTTGCTGTGATGGATCATGTAGGTTTACTTTTAAACTGTCAATTCATAGTACAGTTTGCTTTATACTAATCACTTTTTTGTATTTATGCAAATTGGGGTGATCAGCTTGATTTTAATGGGAACTGCACAAAATATTCACGAATACATCGAATATTCTTAAATCATTCATTTCCACCATAAGAAAGGAGGTGCTGATATGTTCAAGGCGTTGCAACATATAAAGGCGAAATCATCGAAGCTACGCACAAATTTGGTTGATTTTGGTGGAACTACACAAAAAGAATAACTGGTTTATTTAGCACGAGGTGCCATGTCAATGTCCGAACTGATGGCAAACCCTACTCATTCCACAATCGTAGGCATTTGATATTTTGGAATGGGAAAACCTTGTCAAAGTTTGCTCATTGATGTACACAAAACAACACACATTTGACATTTTGGAATGGGACAACCTTGTCAAACTTTGCTCATTGATGTTAGCAAGAAGACATGCGTTTGATATTTTCGAATGGGACGCCCTTTGCTGTTAGCAGCATTGATCGATTTTGCTTTATTCTTTAGTTGTGAAGTAAATATTGGCTCTGACATGTGAATCACTGAGATGCATAATCATCGATTGTTTTGAATGTTCTCTATGAATTGCCAAGCCTGTGAGTTGATTGCAATGTACAGGAACGCTAAATTTTATACTACTTATGTTCCTTTTTACTTCGCATATTATATTTCTTTCAAGTCAGTTGATTTTACATTGTGAATGTTAATACTTTTTTCCATAAGATTGGTCAAAGTAGAGATACTTTGACATCAGACAAAACTTATATGCACACTAAAAAGGAACGGAGGGAGTACATGTGAAACTGCTGCAAACGAGGTGATCACCCTGGGAATAATGCTAGTATGTATTGTTTTGCATGTTCATCCAATGCCAGTGATACAAGAATTCAAACAAATCGAACTAAATTCATTCATACACTGCCGAATTTCATTACATTTCATACATTACTCAACTAAAAAGGGGTGCGCTGGAGGTATAATTAATTAAACGTAGCACCCGTGTCCGACTGAGCCGAACAAAAGCTTCTCCTCCAGCGGACTCAGCTTCAGTGACATAACAGTAGGTGTAGTTGCGCCACTTACATGTGGGCCAGATGCCTCTGGGGCCCACATGCCAGTGACCCAACTGCACCTGCAATTAAGTAACTGAAGCAGCGTCCTTCTCCAACATAGCTCTCCGACTTCATGTCGCCGCCAAGAAGCTAATCGGTCATCAATGGTCAACCCGCCTAGCTTGGCTTCAATCGGAGGGTAGTAGTGGTGGCCTTACTTGGACTCAAGCGGCCGCGACCTACCGTGTTCTACTCTTCATCGTTTTCTGCGTGGCGCGGCCTCATTGGCAGCGGGGCGGGGCCTCACCAGAGACGGTGATGTCCTCTGTCTCGTTACCGGTGGGAGCCCCATCTGCAGAGCGGGGGAAATCCTCCCCCTCGTTGCCGGTAGGGTGTGGCCTCAGTTGAGCCGGGGATGTCCTCTACCTCGTTGTTGGCGGGGCTAGGCCTAGGCGGAGTAGGGTCTCCGCCTCGGTGCCGGCGGGGCGGGGCCTCGGCGGAGCCGACGGTGTCTTCTCCCTTGTTGTTGGTGTCGTGGGGCCTCGGTGGAGTAGGGCCTCCGCCTCTGTGCCGGCAGGGAGGGGCCTCGGCGGAGCCAGCGGTTTCCTCTGCCTCGTTGTTGGCGTCGTGGGGCCTCGATGGAGCGGGGCCTCGTCGACGCCAGCGGAGCGGGGACTCGTCGGAGACGGCATTGTCCTCTGCCTCGCCCTTGGTCTCGCCAAACAGCGCCTCGCCCGCTTCATCGCCCTCTTTTTAGGCGGCCGCAGCCTCAACCACCCACATGTGGTACCGCCGGCGCTCGAGGCGGCCCTCGCGGGCGGAGCGGTACGAGTCGAGTAGCGCCTCCTACTCCACCCACTGCACGAGGATCTGCTCCTCCGCCTACAAGTGCTCCTGGAGGAGATGGTGGTTGTAAGCGGTGTCGGCTTGCGCCTTCTGGAGGTGCTCCTCACGCTTCTGCCTCACCGTGTCCATGTATTGGGCACGTGCCTCGCTGATGGTCATGGTGCAATGCACCGACGAGGATGGCGCGGAGGAGGGGGTTGGCGCCGGATCGTTGACTACCATGTTCTCCATTGGGACGTCGTTGTCCCATGGCTGCCTGACATCCAGGCAGTCGACAGCAATGGCTGCCATCTCCTTGTGGTCTGTCGTCTGCCCGTCCCGAAGAGCGCTAGAGTGCGACGAAGCCATGTTGGCAGTAGTGGTGTGGACAAGAGAAAGGGAACGGAGGCGGATGACTGCGGCTATGGTCGGCGCAACATTTTATATAGCAATGGTGGGCGGCGGAGGGACGGACGTGTGGCGCCGGAGTAGCCACCTCGGCAACCGCGTATCATTAATGTAAGCGGCAGACGGATGGACGAACGACACTTGTGTCGTTTGAAGGCGGAGCAATCGCCTACACCGAGAAGTGGGGCGGGCGGTGCTGACCGTTTCGGGCGGAAAGCGCGCGCGGGCGAGGGAGGCGGTCTGGGTGGGCCAGGGCAGTCAAACTCGTGCTTGGCAGTGGGTTGGTCCAGCAGCCGGACATGCTGGCTCGCCAGCAAGCTCGCCGAGCTGTGCGACGACAATCAGACGATGGACGTAGCTTCCGAACAGGAGCCGGCGCCACTGTCTAAGCCGGTTCATGTCATGTTCGCCGTAGAGCAGGTGCGGCCCACTTCGACGCCCTAACGGCAGAAGAGCTACCAGCGCAGGAGGACCTGTGCTGCAACCTCCGTCTCGTCAACGAGCACCGGTGAACAAGCGAACGACAATGCCGGCGCGGACATGTGGCCCTATGATCCTGGCTTCCTGAATGAGCAGCACGCGTTGTATCAGACCATCTGTAGGGCCCGCGAGGCCCTCTCCGTCGTTCTTCAAGTTGTTGCGCTCGCCGTGGCGCCACTGTCTCACGTTGTCAACATGGTCAATGGAATTAGGAATGAGGAGATGACTTTACTTGGAGAGGATGACAGTGGGGACCCACCAGGACCATAACCGCACGTACGCAAGTGCCTCCTTATTATATACAACTGTAATATTTTTTGCATCCTACTAGTTTCCTGACATCACGGTCCCACACCATTGTCAACCAATGTAGTCAATAAACGAGAGAATTGCATATGGAGCGGCCGACAGCTGGGACCAAGCAGCTCAACAGTATTTGACTTTTTGAGGTGTGAGCACTGCAGAGTTTTTCTTGAGCGATGTTTCCATTGTTGTTCAGAGGAGAGCAGGGTATTAACTAGGCGGGCTGTGGCCCGTCTAGCCTAATCCAGATATCCAGCCCAGACATTAAGTTTTTTCAAGTTCAAATGGCTAGCCCAGCTATACTTTTTTTGAGGAATACCCAGGCAAGGTCAACTTGTTATTCTCCGCCCTGCTCTGCTGCAAATCCTTCCTAGGAGGGATGCATTAGGCTTAACAAGAAAATGGGCTTTAAGAAATAATAAATGGGATGTAATTATAAAAACTGGGCAGTAACTATAAAAAATGCACCAAACATGTAATTACTTTATAAAATATTATTTCTCGATTTTGAAAATTTTAATTTCATTAATTTTTGCGCGTGCAATGTTTCGTTGGATTTTTAAGTAATACAAATTTATATTGAAATTGTATTTAATCTTACTAGAAATTTTGGGATAAAATATTTCGGATCCCATCAAAATGTGGGAAATTTTATTGAACTCTGTTTTGAATGGTTTGTTGAAATTATTAATCATTATCCTAGCTAGAAAATTGGTTGTACTTTTAACAAACTATAAATGGGTTGTAGTAAATTCCATTAGAATTCAAAAATGGGCTGTACATTCTTACAAATCTCAAATGGGCTATAAGTTATCTGCCACACACTCGTGAGCCTATTAAGTTGACGCGTCCCCTAAAAAAATAGTTGACGCGTATGCAATGCTTTGTCAACTTATATTCAACACATGGTTCTAGCAGAAGTGGCCTTTGGATGTCCATCCAACGGAAGTCGTGCTTCTTCTTCAATCTTGGATATTCTAGCTTCACCTGCCCAAAAAATGATTCCTCCCCCTTACATCTAGGGCACACCATTTTGGAAGCTGACCTGTGGGCCTACTAAGTTGACGCGTATGAAGGGCTTTGTCAACTTAGTCAATATAAACGATTCTAGCTGCAATTACCGTACGGTGTCCATCCAACGGCCGTCGTGCTTCTTCAACCTCTACTCTTCTTGCTCCAACCGCCCAAAGCAGCGCCGGTCATGCCGCCTGCTCCTGCCTCCCGTGGCCGACTGTGCTGCCGCAAAGGCCTCACCGCCCCCTACTACTCCCACCCCTGGCCAAGCCATCCCTCCACTCACCCACACCCCCTGTTATTATACGGCGACGATAGCCTCACACCGCAGCTGAACCAGTGAACCCTCGTACTCTCCGCATGGGCATCCACTGCCGCGTCTTCCCCAGCTCCGCGTCGTCCCCTTCCTAGGCCTCGCCATCGTCCACCACGTTGGTGCTCTCGGCGCAGCGTGGTCAATGTGGTCAACGACCGACTTCCATAGGAAGAGTACTGTACGTGGAGAGGCTGACAGCTGGGTCCACAGCCGCAGCAAGGATGTGCCTCCTTATTATGTGGAAAATAATGATTCCTGCACCTGACAGCAGGGACCCACCGGACGGGCCACCCTATTTCGTGGGAAAAATGTTTCCCCCTGACTGTTGGGACCCACCAGCTACATCTTCGCATGCAAGGAAGTGCGTCCATATTACGGTAAAAAAATTATTCGCCCCCTGACTGCTGGGACCCGCCAGCTACATCTTCGCACGCAAGGAAGTGCATGACAGTCGGGACCCACCTAGTCGAAGCGTACGTAGCGTTGTCATTCTGGTCGCGAACGTGTATGTACATACTGGTCGATCGGTCTATCTGCAGGCTGCAACTATGAACCATGGCCGTGCAAGGAAGGGCACATGTCGTAGTAGAGGCGCACATGTAGCATGTACACGTACGTACAGCGGCTAGGGTGCAAGAAAGAAAATATGGTCACGTACGTATATACGGGCGGGGTCTCGAACGCCTACTCGCGCATACGTACGGCTAGGGCTCGTGTACATGGCTGGGTCAGAATGGAGAAACTACGTCGTCGTCGTGTTCATGGGGAGGCAACGGAATGCGTCCTGTTCATCGGGAGGCAACGGAATGCGTGTTGTTCATCGGGAGCCAACCGGCTTGGACAGAACAGCCGATGGAAATAAGGCCTGGCGTACCGTAGAACGGAGGAAACGACCTTGTGTTCGACCGACCATGGTCGAAATGGGATCCTGTTCATCGGAGGGGTCTCGCGTATCGCAAATCGGAGGAAACGGACTTCTGTTTGGACCTCCTACGGTCGAAATGGGGTGATGTTTACCGGGAGGGGTGTGGCGTACCGCAAAACGTAGGAAACAGACTTGTGTTGGAGTGCTACGGTCGAAACGGGGGTCATGTTCATCGGGAGGGGTGTGGCGTACCGCAAAACAGGACTCCACGGGATATTGTTCATCTCCACCGTCGACCTCCTCCAGCCCCCACCTATGACTGCTCATCCACGGGCTCCTGTTCATCCAGCCTCCACCGTGCACTCCTCCACTGGCTACTGTTCAACCAACCCTCTCCACGGGGTCCTATTCAACCACCCCTTCCATGGGTACTGTTCATCTAGCCCTCCACCAGCTACTGTTCAACCAGCCCTCCACGAGGTCGTCCTGTTCATCCAGCCCTCCACGGGGTCCGGTTCATCCACCCCTCCACCGGCTCGATCGATCGGGATACTATTCACCCAGCGGCAACGGCCACTACTACCACGGGGTCCTATTCATCCAACCCCCCACCGGGAACTGTTCATCCAAACCCCCCAACAACGCTCATTGTTCATCCAGAGGAAGCATCGATCGACTTCAGTTAGCAGCAGTGGCGAAGGAATCACTCGGGTTCAGTTAACAGCAAGGGATCGATCGATCTCTCGGGTTCAGTAACGCGTACCCTGCATTGCAATCGCTCGGGTTCAGTTAGAGCCCAACGCCTCACTCAGGTTCAGTTAGAGCGCAACGCCTTGCACACACACGCGTAGGTACGAGAGAAATGCGCATCACTCAGCCCCCGACCAACCACCGTACTGGGAACTCCCCGATATTTTCCGCGCCCTCGCTTCTACCATGGTTTTATCCATCATGGACGGCCCAAAGAATGTCATGCAGCTGCGTTTGCGGCCCGCCTAGGATGAAAAGCCATTTTCTGTCATGATCTTTTGTCATTGGAGTAGGAGCCCACCACATCTATCATGATACCGGGTTTTGTCACAATTATCATCATAGAAGTGTCATAAGTATGCAGAATTTTTTTTCGTTCGGCCCAAAATGTCACGGATGTGTCTTTTTTGTAGTGATAAGTGTATGAAATCTCAAAAGAAAACTAAGTGGGTGTTCATCCAACTTGCTTGCTCATGAAGACCTAGGGCATTTGAGGAAGCCCATCATTATAATACACAAGCCAAGTTCTACAATGAAAAATTCCCACTAGTAATATATGAAAGTGACAAAATAGGAGACTCTCTATCATGAAGAACATGGTGCTACTTTGAAGCATAAGTGTGGAAATGGATAGTAACATTATCCCTTCTCTCTTTTTCTCTCATTTTTTTCATTTTTTGGGATCTTTGGCCCCTTTTTCATTTTTTATATGGGCTCTTTGGCCTCTCTTTGTTTTCGTCCGACGTCTCATCCCGACTTGCGGAGGAATCATAGTCTCCATCATCCTTTCCTCGCATGGGACAATGCTCTAATAATGATGATCATCACACTTTTATTTACTTACAACTCGATACTAGAACGAAAATATGACTCTATATGAATGCCTCCGGCGGTGTACTGGGATGTGCAATGATCTAGCGTGACATGTATAAAAAATATGGACGGTGGCAAAGCCACAAATACTATGCCAACTATATGGTCATGCAAAGCAATATGACAATGATGGTGTGTGTCATGATAAAACAGAATGGTCGAAGTTCAATGGCAATATATCTCGGGATGGCTATGGAAATGCCATAATAGGTAGGTATGGTGGCTGTTATGAGAAAGATATAAGGTGGCTTATGTGTGAAAGAGCGTATCATATCACGGGGTTTGCATGCACCAGAGAATTTTGCGCCAACTCTCAAGGTGAGAAAGGGGAATGCATGGTACTGAAGAGGCTAGCAAATTGCGGAAGGGTGAGAGTGCATATAATCCATGGACTCAACATTAGTCATAAAGAACTCACATAATTATTGCAAAATTTTATTGGCCCTCAAACAAAAGTACTACTACGGATGCTCCTAGGGAGATAGATTGGTAGGAAAAGACACTCGTTCGTCCCCGACCTCCACTCATAAGGAAAACAATCAATAATAAATCATGCTCCAATCACTAGTACAGCGAGGTGCTATACAAACGATTATTAACCCCTTTCCGCGACGGCATTTGGCACCATCGCCAAGTGAGTGCGGTCGATAGGGGGGTCCTTCCCACATGACCCACAAATCGTCGGGGATATGCCCTCGTGGCACACACGCTCGGCAAAATGAGGTCGTGTGCGAACGGCAAGCGACCAAATATGGTTATACGTACAATAATGCTAAAAAATACAATTATACAGGCGAAATCATTTCCGGTCGTAAGTACATCCCACACAGTCAGTCCCCACTAAATGTTTCCGTTCGTATATAGATACCACACAGTTGCTCCAAGGAAAATGTTTCTGTTTGCAGGTACATCACACACAATTTTCCTCGTTAAATCCTTTGTGATAGCGTTTCCATTGCACACGGTATTAACATTTTTATCGTTTGCGTTATTGAATGCATCACACACGGTGCGTAGAAGAAACTGTGTGGCAAAGGCTGTCCATCACACACAGTTTTTATGTGGTAAATATTTGCGCCAGGTGGCCTAACGCAAACAGTTTTCAAGAGGATGTCGTGTGTGATTGTTCATTAATCTAACACGGTTTATTCCTAGAAATGGTGTGCGTTATTGAATGCATCACACGCGGTGTTTTCTCAATAACCGTTTGCAATAGAAAACCCAATTAGCAGGCTAATTATCCTATTATTAATAATCCATTTATTAATCTAATTGACATTTCATATTAAGCACACAGTATATTTCATTTTCATAATTGAAAGACATTATAGTACAACATCATATAGCTTCAGCACTCAGCTACCCCATTACACAACTACACCAGCACCAAGTTTCACATGCAACATCTATAACCTTTCGAAATTAGCATCATAGACGGTACATAGACAAATGTATCTCATCTGGCAAACTAGTGAAGCAGAAGGCGAATATTGAGCCTTCATTGATGTTGAAGGTCTTTGCAACTTTAGGCCAGTGTCTCTGGATGATTGACCGTCCATCCTTCGTCCTCTTGAGGAACACTTCAATATTGAACCATGGGTGTTGTATGAATACCTTCCTCGGCTCCTGCCCATACACGTGGTTTGAGAGGTAATCATCGGTGAACTACTTTGGAAAGGCCTGAAAACAAGGATGTGCATAAATATCTTCTCTATATTGGAAATGGGGCAAAGGAATAAAAAAGGCAAGGTATAATAGTTAGTACCATCCTGTAGTGAAGTGATGTCTTCTTCATTGTGCAGACAAAGATCTTGTTGTTTTTTGTTGCTAATTTCTTTATCCTAACAATCTTTTTGAGTTTCTTGACTTGACTGATATTCATGGACAACTCATTTCCTCGTATGCAAAAAGGGTCGAACTGTGGGTCAAAACCTCTTACAGCAGGACCTACATGTGCAAGACCAAATTGTTAAAAGCCTAAATATTAGAATGGTTCCTGCAATTGCACAATACTGTGCTATTAGACAAAGGACCATGCATGTGCAAACCTCAATTGTAAACCTCAGTGCTTCCCATTGTTTCCCTACAACACATATAACGTAGTTAGTCATCAGGTTAAGTTAGGGTTCGCATGCTATCAGTAAAATATGTTGATGAAAAATAAGCACATTGCAGATTCATCAGATTAATTGAAGCCACATGGAAAACCCATTTATCCAAACCAAGCATGATTAAGAACTAGGAAAAATAGCACTTGTATATGTTTCCCATGTATTAAGTGCAGCCAAATTTGATTTATTCCTCACATGCACAACAATACAAAATTCTACCCATGACAATTGGATATCGCATTGTAGAATTGAACCAAGTAGTTAACTAAAGACCACGACAAATGAACCAAACATTAACTGAGTACCACATTGCACAATATAACATACTCCTAATAGAAGATCAAACAGTTAACCAAACCAAGCATGCTTATCAACTTGGAAATATAGCAATTGTATTTGTTTCTCATGTATTTAGTACAACCAAATTCAATTTATTCCTAACATGGTATACAATAACAGAATGCACCCACGACAATTGAACATCACATTGCAGAATTGAACCAAACAGTTAACTAAACACCACAACAAATGAACCAAACGTTAACTGAGCACCACATTGCACAATATAACATACTCCTAATCGAAGATCAGATACTTAACCAAACCAAGCATGCTTAACAACTTGGAAATATAGCAATTGTATTTGTTTCTCATGTATTTAATACATCCAAATTCGATTTATTTCTCACATGGTATACAATAACAGAATGCACCCACAACAATTGAACATTGCATTGCAGGTTCAAACCAAACAGCCAACCGCATCACGTCGTTGGTGCACGAGGCATCGAAGGTAGCCTCGACGGTGAGGTGCTCCTCCCAGATCTGGGGGTCGACACAAATGGCTGCCATCACGACCTCATCCGCGCGTGGGGCCGTGATTTGCGTCTCCGCTGCCAAATGCTCCTTGAGATCCTGGCTATACTACGCGCACCATGGCTTAGGGTGGCGCTTATTTGGTGGATGGGTTGGTGATTTGGGTGGAAGGTGTCGCGCCAGCGGTCGGGGCATCTGGGATGTGGGAGGAGGAGGATGGGGGTCGGGCGTGGATTACCTGCCTGGATAGACGAGGCCGAGCAGGGTGAAGGAGGGTCACCAGTGAGGAGGCGGCGCTGCAAGCAAGGAGTGAAGGTTTCAACTTGGAAAGGAAGGCGGAAACAGGGGAAATGTGGCTTTTGGTAAGGGGGAGGGGGCGGGGAGGTAGATATTTCCGCGGAAGCCGAAAATTTGGAATCGCTTCAGTGAAAAAACTGGCGCTCAAAGTGTCATTAGACACCATGCCTTATTCAGAACTGTGTACGATATGTGAACATCACAAACGATTCAGATAGCTTAACCCGTCTGTGATGAGTTTGAACGTCAAAATTTTTGGTTTGAATTTCCCTGGTTACAGTGCTCATCCATGTCAATGCATAGTTTGGGTACACAAAGGAGACTCCAGCACACCCACACTTCTTAATCGAGGAAGTTCATCAATTAAACAGAGCTAGCTGACCAAAACATTACTCTAACAAATTAAAGACCAGCACTCTTAATTAAACAAAACAAAGAGTACTACTACGGCTGGTGCTAATCGATCTCCGCCGCTGCCTCCATGTCTAGCTCGTGCCCGACGGTCTCCTCGGGAAGGGGCTCCATGGCATCAATAGAACCATACTCGACAAGCACCTCACCATCCGCATCCGCCATATCTTTGGAACAGGCCGCCACGAGCTAGGAGTGGGCGGCCATGATCTGGGCTTTGGCGGACTCCGTCGTGGCAAGGTATGCCATGTAGGAACGGACGGCTGCTCGAACGCTCTCGGCGATTGCCAACTCTTTGCGTGTGGGTTGCCGACCGTTGTAGGAGAAGCTTCGTTCGATTTGTGCGGTGACCGCCACGAGCTGGGTGTGGACGGCCTCGACATGGTCATGGGCGACCTCCATCAGGGTTAAGGCCACAGCTGTGGAACGGACAGCTGCTGTGCCGCTCTTGCCAGTTGCTATCCCCGAGGCAGATGTTGCCGCCGCCACCTGAGAAGCAACAGCGGCCGTTTGGGCTACCTTGGCCGCCCGTACGCAGACTGCGGTCACCCTCACGAAGCTTGTTAGCACGTGCCTAGCGGTTGTAGCCGCGCTCTCGCCGGAGTGGGCCGCCGAAGTTTCCCTCACGACGCGGGTCGATGTCCCCATCTTTCACCGGCGACAATTGAACAGTGAAATGATATTTGAGGAGCGGACTACTATGCTTGACACTCCGACGGTGCTCCAAGATATTTTGTGCTTCATCTCGCACGGTTGGTGGTAATAAACTATGTGCTATCTACTTGATTTTTCTTCTTGATTTGAATTACATAATGGGTTCAAAGATGCAAAGGATGGTGTTTGAATTGCTAGAACTTTTATCTGCAGAGAACATGCAACTACAGGTGTGTCGTCAAAAATATTGGAATTATTTAGGGTTCGTTTGGATGTTTTTATACATTAACTTGGTTTTGTAGGCATTTCAGGTGCATAATTCGAATTTGAACTACATGCACATGCTCAAGTGCATATAAATGGGTTGAAAAATCAAATATGTGTCCTTGGTTGCATGCTTAGGTCCCATGCAAGAAATGAGAATGAATGTTAAACACCCTGCCACCGTCACTCGGCCGCAAACAGTGAGATACCTGGTTTTTAAATTCTAGTAAATCCAAAACTCATCTGAAATTCATGAAACTTGGTGTGATATCATGGAGCGGCATCAACATGTCGTGGTAATTTTTTTGTCCCATTTAGGGCAGGTTTGGGTATAAGCTTGTCACAAACTAGAGCTTCTCACAACAAGCGTGATGGTTTCGGTATGGAACGTGACACCTTTGGGGACGAAATGATATCCGTTGCCTCTTATTGCTTTCAAAAAATTTCTAGTGTCAACATAGAACAACATGAGTGTTGTGTTTAATTTTGGAATATTTCGGGGTTCGTTTGGACATTTTTATACATTAACTGGGTTTTCTAGGCATTTCAAGTGCATAATTCAAATTTGAACTACATGCACATGCTCCAGTGCATATAAACGGGTTGAAAAATCAAATATGTGTCCTTGGTTGCATGCTTTGGTCCCATGCAAGAAATGTGAATGGATGGCAACCACCCTGCCACCGTCACTCGGCCGCAAACTTTGAGATACATGCTTTTTAAATTCTAGTAAATCCAAAACTCGTCTGAAATTCATTAAACTTGGCATGCTACCATGGAGTGGCAGAAACATGCCATGGTAAATTTTTTGTCCCATTTGGGGCAGGTTTGGGTATAAGCTTCTCACAAACCAGAGCTTCTCACAACAAGCGTGATGGTTTCGGTAGGGTACGTGACACCTTTGGGGACGAAATGATATCCGTTACCTCTTATTGCTTTCAAAAAATTTCTAGTGTCAACATAGAACAACAGGAGTGTTATGTTCAATTTTGGAATTTATTGAGGTTCGTTTGGACATTTTTATACATTAACTAGGTTTTCTAGGCATATCAGGTGCATAATTCAAATTTGAACTACATGCACATGCTCTAGTGCATATGAACAGGTTAAAAAAATCAAATATGTGTACTTGGTTGCATGCGTAGGTCCCATGCAAGAAATGGGAATGAATGTCAAACACCCTGTCACCGTCACTCAGCCGCAAACATTGAGATACCTGGTTTTTAAATTCTAGTAAATCCAAACCTCGTCTGAAATTCATGAAACTTGGAATGCTATCATGGAGCGACATCAACATGCCGTGGTAATATTCCTGTCCTATTTGGGGCAGGTTTGGGTATAAGTTTCTCAGAAACTAGAGCTTCTCACAACAAGCGCAATGGTTTCGGTAGGGAACGTGCCACCTTTGGGGACGAAACGACATCCGTTGCCTCTTATTGCTTTAAAATTATTTCTAGTGTCAACATAGAACAATAGGAGTGTTGTGTTTAATTTTGGAATTTTTTCAGGGCTCGTTTCAGCATTTTTATACATTAACTTGTTTTGTAGACATTTTATGTGCATAATTCAAATTTGAACTACATCCACATGCTCCACTGCATATAAATTGGTTGAAAAATCAAATGTGTGTCCTTCGGTGCATGCTTAGGTCCCATGCAAGAAATGGGAATGAATTTCAAACACCAGGGCACTGTTGATTGCCGGCAAAATATTGAGATACTTTGTTTTTAAATTCTACTAAATCCATAACTTGTCTAAAATTCTTGAAACATGGCATGCTATCATGGAATGGCACCCGGCATGCTGTGGTATTTTTCGTATCCATTTTGAGAGAAGGCACACTCGAATAACAGCCAACAAAGGCATTCTGAAACAAATAGCGGCCACTGTAACATCTCAAACATTTTGTATAATTTAAATTGTGTGCGTTGGCGTGTGAGCTGTACTCCAATGCGGAGACTCACCGGGAAGCATGTGAGCTATACGCCGCGCAGGCTCACCGTGAAGCGAGCCCTTTGACTTCCATGGCCGGCTGCCTTGCTCGCATCCTCTCCATTAATGGCGCCCAAGTCGCAGTTTAATACGTTTTTTAAATATAAAACACTCATCGCAAACGTTTTAGTTAGAACACCGTATGCAAACCGACAACTTCCCCAGGAAGCCAAGGGAAAATGTGCCGAGCATGATTTGTGCAGCTCTTGATCACAAACGTTTTAGTTAGAACACTCGTATGCAAACCGACAGCTTCCCCATGAAGCCAAGAGAAAATGTGCCGAGCAGGATTTCTGCAGCTCTCGATCGCAAACGTTTCAAATAGAACACCCGTATGCAAATTGAGAGCTATGGCCTTCCCCCTTAAGTCGAGGGAAAATTCGCAGCGCAGTGTTTGTGCATCTCTTCAACGCAAACGGTTGTTTTGGATGACCCGTGTGCAACCGCGTACAAACAATTTGGTAAGATTTGCATCTATCATCTTGGGTATGTTGCCATTTGTCAAACTGGAAAGATTGACATTTGTTGATCTAGTAACATTGCCATTTTGTCAATCCTTGTAACACTATGATTTGTCAAAATATGCAGCTAAAAATCACTAGCACTATCTAATTTTTGCAACTAAAATTCAGTAATTAAGCATATGCATGCGGTTGGGCGTGTGCACAATCACGTCGGGGGCCCCATATGCATGCGATTGCGCCGCACGCGTTGCCACGCGATGCAGTTACGTGTGGCACGATGGAGTTACACGCTGCAAATTAGAACTGCCATCAGGGCCTGCTGATATTCCTGGTCGTCCGGCTTCCCCTTTAATTCCCGCGGCCATTATAACCATAGTCTCTTCACCTTTCGATCGCGCCCCACAACACAACAAGCACACCCACAATGACACATAGAGAGGGGATGTCTAGCGGCGCTCCAATGGAGTTCGACGAGCATAAAGTGGAGACCCACGCGAGGAAGAAGGATCTCTCGGTGGTGTACACCATCGACCCGGCCGAGGTGGACGACTACATCAACGATGTTGAGCAGTTGCTTGCTCGAGACAATTACAAGGTGGTCAGCATCAACCTCCAGTACACCGTCGGTCGTCCCGACATAGATCAGAAGGTTGTCGTCACCCAGTTGTGCGTGTGCTGTCATGTCCTCATCTACCACTACTGCATGGCCACAGAGCCTTGCGACCGTTTTGATAGGTTTGTCAACAGAACCGACTACAAGTTCACCACGGTGGAAACCACCGACGATGTAAAAGCGCTCAGGGTTACGGGCCTGGCCTACAAGAACCTTGTCGAAATCCACAACCACTACACGGTCTGGGCAACACGAAGAAGGACTCCCTGGTTGAACTCGCGTCGTCCATCATCGACCCATACTATGAAAAGATGAAGCAGGATGCCCAGAGAACAAGTCCCGTATCCTAGAACAGGGCCTGGATGCGACAACTGGATGAACCTCACCTCAGGTTCGTGGCCAAGAGCGTATACACATGCTACGAGATGCACTGGCGGATCGTTGACATGAGGAAGTGCCAAGTTACCCAAATCGACGAGCCCGGATCGAGCCACGAGTAGAGCAAGCGTGATATGTCCATTTTGCATCATGTTTTATGATTGTTATTTATAATGTTTCTATCCATAATAATGCTTTTTGGAGTAATTCTAATGCCTTTTCTCTCATAATTTGCAAGGAACACACCAAGTGGGGGAATTCCGGCAGCTAGAAATCTGGACCTGAAAAACCTACGTCAGGCTACCTATTCCACACAACTCCAAATGAGCTGAAACTTCACGAAGATTTTTTTATGGAATATTTAAGAAATACTTGAGCCAATAATCACTAGAGAGGGGACACCAGGTGGGCACAACCCACCTGGGTGCGCCAGGCCCCCGGGTGCGCCCTGGTGGGTTGTGGCCTCCTCGGCCCACCTTCGGTGCCCATATTCTAGTATATAAGTGATTTTGACCTAGAAAAAATAAGGAGAGGACTTTCAGGACAAAGCGCTACCGCCTCGAGGCGGAACTTGGGCAGGAGCACTTTTGCCCTCCGGTGGAGCGATTCCACCAGGGAACTTCCCTCCCGGAGGGGGAAGTCATCATCATCATCACCAACAACTCTCCCATCTTCGGGATGGCAATCTCCATCAACATCTTCAAAATCACCATCTCCCCTCAAACCTTAGTTCATCTCTTGTGTTCAATCTTGTTACCGAAACTATAGATTGGTACTTGTGGGTGACTAGTAGTGTTGATTGCATCATGTAGTTGATTACTATATGGTTTATTTGATGGAAGGTTATATGTTCAGATCCATTATGCTATTTCATACCCCTCTGATCTTGAGCGTGATTATTATTTGTGAGTAGTTACTTTTGTTCTTGAGTTCAAGGGAGAAATCATGTTGCAAGTAAACATGTGAACTTGATATGTGTTCGATATTTTGATACTATGTATGTTGTGATTCCCTTAGTGGTGTCATGTGAACGTCAACTACATGACACTTCACCATATTTGGGCCTAAGGGAATGCATTGTGGAGTAGGAATTAGATGGTGGGTTGCGAGAGTGACAGAACCTTAAACCCTAGTTTATGCTCTATTCCATAAGGGACCAATTGGATCCAAAAGTTTAATGCTATGGTTAGAATTTATTCTTAATACTTTTCTCGTAGTTGCGGATGCTTGCGGGAGGGTTAATAACAAGTAGGAGGTTTGTTCAAGTAAGAACAGCACCTAAGCACCGGTCCACCCACATATCAAATAATCAAAGTAGCGAACACGAATCAAAGCAACATGATGAAAGTTACTAGATGAAATTCCCGTGAACCATCAAGAATGCTTTGTTTATCATAAGAGACTATTTTGGCATGTCCTTTGCCTCAATAGGATTGGGCTATCTTGCTACAATTTTGTTACTATTATTGTTACTTGCTTGTTACAAACTATCTTGCTATCAAACTACTCCGCTACTTACAATTTCAGCACTTGCAGACAATACCTTACCGGAAACTACTTTTCATTTCCTTCTGCTCCTTGTTGGATTCGACACTCTTACTTATCAAAAAGAGCTACAATTGATCCCCTATACTTGTGGGTCATCAAAGCGTCACAAAGAGTAGATGGTTTTGTCACAATTATCGTCATAGAAGTGTCATAAGTATGACAGAAAAAAGTTCCATTCGGCCCAAAATGTCATGGATGTGTCTTTTTTTGTAGTGCACTACAGGGTCTGGGGCAGCACGAAAAAGTACTCCCTGTTCGAACTCGCCTCGGCCATCATCAACCTCTACTACGAAAAGATGAAGCAGGATGCCTAGGAACAAATCCCCTATCCTGGCACAGGGCCTGGATGCGGCAACTGGATGAACCTCACCTGAGGTTCGCGGCCAAGAGCATGTACACATGCTACGAGATGCATAGGCTGATCGTTGACATGAGGAAGTGCCTCATTACCCAAATCGACGAGCCTGGATCAAGCCACAAGCAGAGCAAGCACTACTGCAGGATACTGCTAACGCAACACTACGATCAGAGACCCTTTGGAGAAACTATGTGCGATGGAATAATCACAAACGGTGGTGTAAAAAACCATCAAAAAAGGTGCAAAACGTTTGCAATGGCGGAGCCATCAAACACGGTTCAGATTTTTGTGGCATGTACGATGCAGGACACACGTTTAATCCATTCAAATTGTCTGCGATGAGGCAGAACAACGGAAACGGGCAGCCATAACAATATGGGTGCAATGTAGGACACACGATTAATCCATTCGAACAGCTTGCAATGAGGTAGAACAACAGAAACGGGCAGCCATATCAATGTGGGTGCGATATACGGCATATGGTTAACTCGGAAGAACTGTTTTTGATTAGGGAAACACAATAGAAACGGTTCAACTTAACAAGCTGTGTGTGATATGCGGCATACAGTTCACATGGATGAATTGTTTACGATGAGGCAAAAGAACACAAATGAGTCATGTAAACAAGATGTGTGTGATACGTGGCAAACAACCGACTCGGATGAACTATTTGTGATGAGAAATTACAACACAAATGGTCAATGCAGTTACTTCGTGTGCGATTCTGTGTGTACAAAAAACTTTGAGAAATGCAAACTAGTTGCTTGTGGTGGCGGAGTATCGCACACGATGCGTCTGCGAGTACTCGTGTGCGATGATTAGTATGCTAGACATACGTTTCCTTATGTTAACATGTGTGTGAATTTGCAATATGGACAGTTAATATGCAAATGCCTTCTGGTCATCGGGCACACGCTTAAACTCAATGAACTGTGTATGATACTAATACTTTCCATGAAAATTTATGAACTTGGGTAACAACATTTGAGTAACATATATATAGTGGTTACACTATTCGACAAAAGGAGGATCTTCATAACACGGTTTTGACAACCATATGGTGCATATCTACATACTTAACATAGTAACAACTATCACATTTTAAGAGGCTAAGGGCCAACAACCATATGGTCCATATCTACATACTTAACCATATCTACATACTTAACATATATAGTAACAACTAGCACATTTTAAGAGGCTGAGCGCCAAAAACCACAACTATCCACTGGAAGCAGCTTGATCACGGCGACTCGGCATCTCGTCAATGAAAAGGAAGAGCCCTCATGTGCCTTGGTAGATCATGAGTAGAACAGTATCTCCAATTTTCCAATATGGATGAATTGCCACGAGAAGCGAGAACTGTTTAATTTGAATGGTTCCATTTCTATGGGAAATGCAGTACCTTGCAATCACTTTGGCGTTATTAGCAGGCACAAGTGTAATTCGACCACGCCGGGAAATCGATCCAGGAACTGCTATACGGGGAAATTTCTGTTGACATGTAGAATAAAAAACAATTGTAACATATCGTTGAAGATATATATAGTTTATGAGCATCAACATTAAAATAAGAGTTTTTACCAGCGTTTTGTGCACACAATTGGTCTTGTTCAGTGTGTGCACCATAGGTCTAATTAATCCCATCCAAAATCCAGCGTTCATAGGATGTGCTATCTCTGTCAGATTATCAACAAAGTTTATGACATGCTTCAAGTCCTTCCAGTGAAATTTGGTACGCTTAGTAACATACAGATCGTTCACTATGCATCCAACATATCCTGCTTAAAAGGTGGAAAGTTATTATTTATTTAGAACATGGTAGAATAATATATAGTGCACATAAATTGGTAAATAGAATTTGTTACTGCCTAGGAACGGAGTCAAAATATGACATCACAATTGGTTGCTTAAATAGTGATCAATTGGTTGCTTAGATAGTAATATGACAGCAAGGAGAAAGTTGAAAGGACACTAACCTCGATCAGACTTTGATCGGCTGATGATGTTGGGGAAGTAAACATCCATGTTAATTAGACCAGGCTCTGGTGCACGCACTAGAATTTTATTGCCAGCTTTCAGTTCATAACACTTAGACATTTTTCTCCAAAGGTCCGCATTAAAATAGGTGTGACCGTCTTTATCCAGTTTTATGCGATCTGTCATTGTAAATCCATGTTGTGTTGTCAATATGACATCCTGGGAGTCATCAACAAAGTAAAGCCCAAGATTTCCTTCTACTCCTGTTCTTGCAAACCAAGGGATGTACTGCTTGAAATGAAAATTAAGATAGTAAATTAGATATATTGAAATAATAGAGCAAGATGCAAATATGGGAGTAACTGATAGAACATATCCATATATATATAAGCAAAGTACAAAAATATAGAATTAAAAATAGATAATGTAACAAAGATTTGATGCAAATATATAGATAATGTAGCAATAGACGATATATGTTCACAAATTTAGGCCATGCCGACCGTGGTAGGTTGAGATTGTAGCAATAGACGAAAATGTATAGATCATAGGCTTCGAGAGAGAGTGTTGCTTTTTTATTCTCTCTTGCTTTGATGGTTGAACTTTATTTGCTTGATTGAGATACTTTCTGTCTCTGTGATACTTGGATGATCATGTGTGTTTGATCATATGCTACATTAATGCTTGTTGGATGACATTATCATTTTATCCCTATATGATCATTCACTTTGCTTGGTGATGAGTGCATGTATTTAATTATTATTATTTTAAGCGCTCCACCAAGATGTATGTGACATGGAAGAGTAACCCACGGGCCTAACTCTCTGTGCATTTGCAGTCCAAAGCAAATCATAAACTATGCACAAATTTAGGGGGAGCTCTTGCTTTTCACATACTTATCAAAGCGATAATGTTTTTTACTCTTATTATCATTCGTCGAAGCTTTGATCTATATGTTGTAATCAATTACCAAAAAGGGGGAGATTGAAAGTGCAACTATCCCTAGGTGGTTTTGGTAATTCCTAACAACATATAGCTCATTGAGCTAATGCTATTCCAAGATTAATATTTCAGGAAAAGCTCAATGAATGGCATGGCATGGATGAGGAAAGTGGACCCCTCAAAATACTAAGGACAAAAACATTGGCTCAAGATCAAAGTTCAAAGTTCAAGACTTTACATTTTATATTTTAGTGATCCAAGATCACATTGAGTCTATAGGAAAAGCCAATACTATCAAGGAGGGATGAGGTGTTGCTTGATGAGGTTCTTGCTTCATAGTGCTTAGTGATATGCTCCAAAACCCTCAACTACCTTCCCACATCCACATATGACCTAAACCAAAAGTCAAACTCGGCCCCACCGATTCTTTTTATCCGGTGCCACCGAGTTCAGATGTCATAGACACTGCCACAAACCCTAGGCAAATCGGTCTCACCGATAGGGATCTCGGTCACACTGAGATGGGGTTGTAATCTCTCTGTTTCCCTTCGTAACGTTTCGGTCCTACCGAGATGAGCGATCGGTCCCACCGAGTTGCAATGTAAACTCTCTGTTTCCCTTTTGTAACATTTCGGTCCCACCGAAATGAGCAAATCGGTCCCACTGCGTTTACCTGGCCAACTCTCTGGTTAGCTTATTACCAAAATCGGTCCCACCGAGTTTGTGTAATTGGTCACAGCGAGATTACGTTATGCCCTAAACCTAACCATATCGGTCCCACTGAGTAGCATCTCAGTCCCACCGAAAATCCTAACGGTCACTAGGTTTGCTAAATTGGTCCGACCGAGTTTCTCAATTCGGTCTCACCGTAATTGGTAAATTGTGTGTAACAGTTAGTTTTTGTTTGGAGGCTATATATACCCCTCCACCCACTATTCATTTGTGGAGAGAGCCATCAGAACATACCTACACTTCCAATACACATTTTCTGAGAGAGAACCACCTACTCATGTGTTGAGGCCAAGATATTCCATTCCCACCATATGAATCTTGATCTCTAGCCTTCCCCAAGTTGCTTTCCACTCAAATCTTCTTTCCACCAAATCCATATCCTGTGTGGGAGAGTTGAGTGTTGGGGAGACTATCATTTGAAGCACAAGAGCAAGGAGTTCATCATCAACACACCATTTGTTATTTCTTGGCGAGTGGTGTCTCCTAGATTGGCTAGGTGTCACTTGGGAGCCTCCGACAAGATTGTGGAGTTGAACCAAGGAGTTTGTAAGGGCAAGGAGATCGCCTACTTCGTGAAGATCTACCGCTAGTGAGGCAAGTCCTTCGTGGGCGATGGCCATGATGGGATAGACAAGGTTGCTTCTTCATGGACCCTTCGTGGGTTGAGCCCTCCGTGGACTCGCGCAACCGTTACCCTTCGTGGGTTGAAGTCTCCATCAATGTGGATGTACGATAGCACCACCTATCGGAACCACGACAAAAACATCCGTGTCTCCAATTGCGTTTGAATTCTCCAGACCCTTCCCTTTACATTCTTGTATGTTACATGCTTTACTTTCCGCTCCTCATAGACTCTTTGCATGCTTGCTTCAATTGTGTTAAGATTGGTTGACTTGTGCTAAGATAGCTAAAATCTGCCAAAAACTAAAATTGGGAAAATGATAGATTTTTAATTGGTCAAGTAGTCTAATCACCCCCCCCTCTAGACATACTTTTGATCCTACAAGTGGTATCAGAGCCTTGGTCTCCAGTTGCTTTGATTTCCATAGCTTTTGGTGGTCATAGCCTTGGTTTCACAACCTAGGAGAGTATGGCGTCTAGCGAGGGAAATTATCACCGTAGAGGTCCTTACTTTGATGGCACTAATTGTGCTAGTTTGGAGCATAAGATGAAAATGCATATTCTTGGACATAACCCTATGGTTTGGGCTATTGTGTGTGTTGGCTTGCAAGGTGAATTCTTTGATGGGAGAGAACCAAATCGTGAAGCTACCGCGGAAGAGTTGAAGATGCTACAATACAATGCTCAAGCTTGTGATATCCTCTTCAAAGGATTGTTCCCCGAAGAATTCAAGAAAATCAGCCGTCTTGAGAATGCAAAGGAAATTTGTGATACTTTGATTGATATGCACTAAGGTACCGACTCCGTCAAGGAATCCAAGTTGGATGTTCTTCAAAGTCAACTTGACAAGTTCAAAATGAAGGATGGTGAAGGTGTCGGTGAAATGTACTCTAGGCTTGCTCTTATCACAAATGAGATTGCCGGCTTAGGAAGTGAAGAGATGACTGACAAATTCATCATCAAGAATATCCTAAGAGCCTTGGATGGAAAATACGATACCGTATGCACATTGATCCAAATGATGCCAAATTACAAAGATCTCAAGCCAACGGAAGTCATTGGAAGAATTGTTGCTCATGAGATGTCACTCTAGGATAAGGAGGAGCTCCATAACAAGTCAAGTGGTGCTTACAAAGCCTCATGTGAAGCCCCGACATCATCAAGTGAGAAAAAAACCTTCAATGAAGAATTGAGCTTAATGGTGAAGAACTTCAACAAGTTCTACAATAATTGAAGCAAAGAGAGAAGTTCCAAGTCAAGGTCCTACAATGACAAAAGATCTTCTAGTCGAGAGCGAAACTGCTACAATTATGGAAGACCCGGACACTACTCCAATGAGTGTACAACTCCCCACAAGAGAAGAGAAGATTCTCCCAAAAGAAGAAGTAGAAGAGAAGAATCACCATCAAGGGAGAGAAGGAGTAGGGATGATCGATATGAACGAAGACCCTCTCGGAGAAGCAAGGATTCGGAAAGGAAGGACAAGTCATCAAGTAGCTACACAAAACGAAGACATCAAGCTCATGTTGGTGAATGGGTATCCGGCTCCGACTCCGACAATGACTCCGAGAGAAGCTATCACTCTGACTCTAAATATACTCAAGATAAAGGTGTTGCCGGTCTAGCACTTGTGTCAACTGACTCCTACGACATATTTGATTCACCAAATGAAGGAATTGGAAGATGCTTCATGGCCAAAGGTCCAAAGGTATCACACCCCGAGTATGTTGATTTCAATAGTGATGAAGATGACTTGTTAGGTGATGATGATTTACTTGTTGAAAACTATAGTGATGAATACTATGATGAAACGAATGACAATGATAAGGAGAAGATTGAGTCTCTAACTAAAGAACTAAACACTCTTAACTTAGCTCATGAAACTACCTTAGGAGATCATCGAGAACTTTTAAGGACTCATGAGAAATTACGTTTTGAGAAGCTCAATCTTGAGCAAGAGCATGAGTTCTTAAAGGCAATCAATGATGATCTTCGCAAGAAAAGTTCTTCTTACATTGCCAAGCGTTTACTCTTATCCACTTACATGCCTCAAGTCAAGTCTAGTAACAAGAACAAGAAAGATTCTTCTTCTAGTAGTAACAATAATCATGCTAAATCCAATATTGTTGCTTCTAGTAGTTCTCTTGATTCCACTAATGATTCTCTTAGCCAAGTTACACTTGAGCAAGAAAATAGCTTATTGAAGGGAATCATAGAGAAAGGTGTTTACAAGAGCCTTGCTGGGAGTAAGCAATTCGAGGAAATTGTATGCAAGCAAGGAAGGCACCGGAAGAATCAAGGTATTGGTTTTGAACAAAAGTTCAATGCCAATGGAGTTGAGTGGGAAGAAGATCAATACCCCAAGATGAAGTTTGTTCCTCAACAAGAGAACTATGATCCTAGTTCTTTCAAAGGGACACAAGCTCAAGATGATCTTCCACCACAAGACCACAAGCAAAAAGGCAAGGACAAGCTTCAAGAGGAAATTGATGCATTTGAAGAAGCTCCTAAGGCCTTGGTCAAGTGGGTTCCCAAGACTACATGAAGTTCCACTTCATCAAGTACAACTACAACTCCGAGGATTCCCATCAAGATGGTGTGGATCCCGAAGAAGAAGAACTAGAGAGTTCTTGAGGGTGACTCCGCCAACATACTTCACTCTTATCATTTTGGCAAGAACAAGTGCAATCAACTTCCACATCTTGCACTAGTTCAAGGAGTCACAAACCCTCTTGTTGGTAAGACAAGGGACAAGGTAACCTAATGCTCTCATAGACATCATCTTGTGTGTGCATCACTCTATGTCTATGGATATCCTTGTTTGTTTCTTGTGGGACTAACCCGTGTAGGTATTGAAAGTGCAACTCACTCCAAAGGATAGCCCCGAATGATCTACATCAACTTAGAGCATCCACATCTTCAACACCTACATGAAGTCATCATCGACAAAACCCAAGGTTAGTTCATCCCTCTTAGGGGGGATCTCACATCTAGGGGGAGCTTTACTCTAACAATTGAGTTAAAGCAACTCTAATGGTGTGAACACAACAACGCTTTATGTAAAAGTGGTAACCCCACTTGTGCTTAAACGATGAGTATGACCTATGATCAAATGTTCTCATTTGACTCCTAAGTCAATATACTCATATATATAGATGACCTAGTCATCGCCAATTGCTTGATAGATGCTAGAATTGTTTGTGCATGCTTTGCCACATATTTCATTTGTCATTTTATTGTGTGAGCATGTTGGTTGCATAATTTACTCATTCGAGGACATCCACTTGTCGTTTTGATTGATTGGTTTCCTTTTCTTTTGGGCCAAGTGGATGGACAAGAATTCCTAAGAACCTTCTCTAGCTATCTATGCTTTTCTCGTCTCAAACTCTATTCATGCTGCATCACAAAGTTTGATCAAGTCAGATTTGAACCACTCTGTGTGAGGAGCACTCGGAGTCCCCGATTTGTCATAGACTTAAACTTCCAAAACTTCTTTGTGTGTTTCGATCTGACCGATTCATCAATTTCGGTCATACCGAGATCACTAAGTCGATCTAGGTTTTCAATCTCGGTGCAACCGATTCGAACTTTTCGGTCACACCGAGTTTCAGTAACTGCTTGCAGTTATGAATCTCGGTGCCACCAAGTTGTTCCACTCGGTCACACCGACAGGGTCAGGCTATATATATCCACGGGTCAAATTTTGGAAAACTTTCCAAACCTCCTCGCCCGCGCTTAGCCTACTCTGACTCCCTGGGTCTTCGGATCACCCTCCTCGTCGCCAGCCGCCTCCTGTCGCTAGTCTCCGCCGCCGTCAGCGAGAATCATCCCCGCTGTTGCCGCCGTAGCAAGTTCGTCGCCGAACTAGGGTATGGACTTGAACTTTGTGTTGTTATAACTCCGATTCCCCGGCACATTGCTTTGCCATGAATCTTGCCACAATTGAAACCATTCTATCCATCGAGAACACTCCGTAGTTTAGGCGTGAATTGAAAATTTAGGGTTAGGTTTCCGCCGAAACCATCTCGGACCGACCGAGTTGATGAAATAGGTTCCACCGATTCGGCTTAGGCCATTGCACATGTGATTCTCGGTCTGACCGAGAATTGCAAATCAGTGTGACCGAGTTCAGCACTTTGTGAAACCCTAGCAGTCTTGGTGCCACCAAACTGTGACTCGGTCTGACCGAGTTCACTAGTTTAGGTTCCAAAAGCTGCTTCGGTATCACCGAGTTTGCAAATCGGTAGATCCGAAATGCTCTCTGTGGAAAACTAAAACTAAGTTTTTAATTCATTCTTTTGCAAAAACCTATGTACTTTGTGATGCTCATCCACTCTACCTCATCTATAATCTATTCACAGGGTCTGCTGTCAGTGTTTGCATCATGTCAGATCAGAGTGGCAGTCAGAAAAAGTCAGAGGAGCAGGTTCACTTGAGTGAGGGCACTAGCCCCTCTAGCAGCTCAGATGATGGCAGCAGGAGCACACCAAGCAATCTGCCAAAGGCTGCCACCAGGTCCAGCAAGAAAAGAACCTCAGAGTCAGAGGATGAGGACTATGTGGCTGAGGAAGAAGAAACCACCTCAAAGAGGAAAGTCCTAAAGAAGGAATGTGGCACAACTGCTGCCACCAAGCTAGGAATGAAGCAAAAGGTTCCTGCCAAGAGAGCTCCAATATCTAAAGCTAGAGCATCCACTCAAGAGACTTTGGGATCTGCACCCAAAGAGCAAGTTGTGGCAGAAAAGAAAAGGAAGGAAAGGGTCAAAAAGACCACTGCCAGAGTGCTTGGAAGATCTTCAATCATGAAATACTCTGAAGAAGAGGAAGAGGAAGAGGATGCTGCACCAGCACCTAAGGCACATAAACTTATGGGAGATGCCATAAGATCAGGGGCTTCTCAATCTAAGCCCAAAGGAACTTCTAAGCCAGCTGCTCCAAAACCCAAAACTGCACCAAAGAGGAGTACCAGGAACATTCCAGCTGCTGAGAAAAACAAGGCCCCAGTGCATGAAACTGTTGCTGAAGAAGAAGAAGATGATGAGACACATGTTTTGAGGAAGTTAAAGCCAAAAATTCCAGATCATAATGATGCTCATCCTGTAGCAGAAAACATGAAGATCAGGAAGGACTTAGGATTGAGGCTATGGAGAGAGTCAGATCCATATGCCACCAGAAGGAGATCTGCTGTGGACTACAGGTTCCATACCAAAGAATAGCAGGATTTTTATGAGACAGTGTTGCTTGACAAGAAACCAATAGTATGTGACATGAAATGGGTCAACTGGGAGTACATCAAGGAGAATGAAGAACATTATCCAGGAGTATCTGACAGTTTCAAGGCTTGTGGAGTTGATGAGTTTGTGGCTCAGAAGCTCACAAAGTGGAATGATGAGCTTATCATGCAGTTCTACTCCACAGCTCACTTCTACCCAGATGGCAAGATATTCTGGATGTCTGAAGGCACTAGATACCAGTCAATAGTAGCAGAATGGGCTCAATTGATCAATGCTCCTGAGGAGAATGAAGATGACTTGGATGTCTATGCCAAGAAGAAGAAGGATCACAACTCCATGGCTAGCATGTACAAGGAGATTCCTGATGCAGATCTTGAGACTCACCAATTTGGATCAGTGAAACACCTGCTGTCAGGACTGCCTACTATCAATTGGATCCTCAGGCACACTCTTCTGCCCAAGTCTGGTGATCAAAGAATGATCAGAGGCCACTCCATCAATCTGCTACATATATTTGATGTGCCACAAAAGTTCAAGGTCATGAGTCTTATAGTTGAAACTATCAAGAGGACAACTGCTGACAAAAAGAGAAGCTGTGGGTATGCACCACAGATCCAGGAGTTGATTAACTCCAAGATGGGCACTGGCACATACTTGTTGGACAAGGAGCACATGCCTATCTATCCAGACTTTGAGGACAACCAAGTGGTCATGAATGAGGATGAACCATCTTCTATGCACGTTCAAGCAAAGAGGGAGAAGGCAAAGGCTGAGAAAGCTGCAAAGATGCCAACCATGGAAGAGGCATCTCAGTATCTTCTGAAGAGCAAGCAAGATCAGCTTGGCTACTTGATTGCATCCACTCTAAGGATTGAGAAAGGGCTGGCCACCCTGACTCAAAACCAGGAGAGCTTGGAAAGGATCGTGGAGCAGAAGTTCTATGACATGGATGTGAAGGTAACTGAGATCCAGTCTGTTGTGGAGCAACTTCAGGATGATATGCAGGAGAGGAAGGGCAAGACAACCACTGATGCATTTGCCAGAGTGCCTAGAGCTCAGAGATCTGCTGCAGTGCCTGTTCCAGAAACCAGAGCAACTTCATCTGCACCACCTACAGCTTCGGTGCCACCAGCTCCAGCACCTACTCCATCAGCTCCATCTACATCGACTGAAGCCTTCGTTCTTGGAGTTATCCGGACACCACCACCTGAAGACCAAGCCTGAGAGACGATTTAGTGCTATGCATTTTCTAGGAACTTTTTGGTAACTTGTTGCCAAAGGCGGAGAAAATGTATATATCATAGGCTTCGAGAGAGAGTGTTGCTTTTTTATTCTCTCTTGCTTTGATGGTTGAACTTTATTTGCTTGATTGAGATACTTTCTGTCTCTGTGATACTTGGATGATCATGTGTGTTTGATCATATGCTACATTAATGCTTGTTGGATGACATTATCATTTTATCCCTATATGATCATTCACTTTGCTTGGTGATGAGTGCATGTATTTAATTATTATTATTTTAAGCGCTCCACCAAGATGTATGTGACATGGAAGAGTAACCCACGGGCCTAACTCTCTGTGCATTTGCAGTCCAAAGCAAATCATAAACTATGCACAAATTTAGGGGGAGCTCTTGCTTTTCACATACTTATCAAAGCGATAATGTTTTTTACTCTTATTATCATTCGTCGAAGCTTTGATCTATATGTTGTAATCAATTACCAAAAAGGGGGAGATTGAAAGTGCAACTATCCCTAGGTGGTTTTGGTAATTCCTAACAACATATAGCTCATTGAGCTAAATGCTATTCCAAGATTAATATTTCAGGAAAAGCTCAATGAATGGCATGGCATGGATGAGGAAAGTGGACCCCTCAAAATACTAAGGACAAAAACATTGGCTCAAGATCAAAGTTCAAAGTTCAAGACTTTACATTTTATATTTTAGTGATCCAAGATCACATTGAGTCTATAGGAAAAGCCAATACTATCAAGGAGGGATGAGGTGTTGCTTGATGAGGTTCTTGCTTCATAGTGCTTAGTGATATGCTCCAAAACCCTCAACTACCTTCCCACATCCACATATGACCTAAACCAAAAGTCAAACTCGGCCCCACCGATTCTTTTTATCCAGTGCCACCGAGTTCAGATGTCATAGACACTGCCACAAACCCTAGGCAAATCGGTCTCACCGATAGGGATCTCGGTCACACTGAGATGGGGTTGTAATCTCTCTGTTTCCCTTCGTAACGTCGGTCCTACCGAGATGAGCGATCGGTCCCACGGAGTTGCAATGTAAACTCTCTGTTTCCCTTTTGTAACATTTCGGTCCCACCGAAATGAGCAAATCGGTCCCACCAAGTTTACCTGACCAACTCTCTGGTTAGCTTATTACCAAAATCGGTCCCACCGAGTTTGTGTAATTGGTCACACCGAGATTACGTTATGCCCTAACCCTAACCATATCGGTCCCACCGAGTTGCATCTCAGTCCCACCGAAAATCCTAACGGTCACTAGGTTTGCTAAATCGGTCCGACCGAGTTTCTCAATTCGGTCTCACCGATATTGGTAAATTCTGTGTAACGGTTAGTTTTTGTGTGGAGGCTATATATACCCCTCCACCCACTCTTCATTCGTGGAGAGAGCCATCAGAACATACCTACACTTCCAATACACATTTTCTGAGAGAGAACCACCTACTCATGTGTTGAGGCCAAGATATTCCATTCCCACCATATGAATCTTGATCTCTAGCCTTCCCCAAGTTGCTTTCCACTCGAATATTGTTTCCACCAAATCCATATCCTGTGAGAGAGAGTTGAGTGTTGGGGAGACTATCATTTGAAGCACAAGAGCAAGGAGATCATCATCAACACACCATTTGTTACTTCTTGGAGAGTGGTGTCTCCTAGATTGGTTAGGTGTCACTTGGGAGCCTCCGACAAGATTGTGGAGTTGAACCAACGAGTTTGTAAGGGCAAGGAGATCGCCTACTTTGTGAAGATCTACCGCTAGTGAGGCAAGTCCTTCGTGGGCGATGGCCATGATGGGATAGACAAGGTTGCTTCTTCATGGACCCTTCGTGGGTGGAGCCCTCCGTGGACTCGCGCAACCGTTACCCTTCGTGGGTTGAAGTCTCCATCAACGTGGATGTACGATAGCACCACCTATCGGAACCACAACAAAAATATCCATGTCTCCAATTGCGTTTAAATTCTCCAAACCCTTCCCTTTACATTCTTGCAAGTTGCATGCTTTACTTTCTGCTGCTCATAGACTCTTTGCATGCTTGCTTGAATTTTGTTAAGATTGCTTGACTTGTGCTAAGATAGCTAAAATCTGCCAAAGACTAAAATTGGGAAAAGGATAGATTTTTAATTGGTTAAGTAGTCTAAGCACCCCCCCCCTCTAGACATACTTTCGATCCTACACTATGCCCGCCGCCAATGGTAGTCGAGCTTAGGGTGCAGAGTTGCGGAGGAGTCCATGGAGAGTGAGTGGGGATGAAGTGGGTGGGGGTTTTCTTTTCCTTTTGCATGTGTGAGTGAACACACACGGTTAGCAGAGGCGACGGAGATTAATCGTGTGCGATAGTAAATCACCGAGATTGAATGGGAATCCAAATTTCCTTTGTCCTTCATCCGTGAGTTTTTTTCCTATGATGAACATAAACCCTGCTAATCACCGTGTTCAAACTTGACACTTTTCCGGGTTCATTTACAATATTTAGGGGATTATGTGCATTTTGTAGGCATTAACGCACGTAATTCAAATTCAAACAATTAGTGCATGAAAGGGTGTACAAGAACGGTCTGGAAAAACTATACTCGTGGTACTTAGTAATTTCTCAAGCCTTTTACCAGTAATCGGTAGAGATTTCAATGGAATGCGTGGAAATATTCAACCACAAACGTGTCATTTACTAGGTTATCAACTATAGAACAATGAAATATGTGCTTGAAAAACATGACGGCTGGCACGGTGCCATGCTATGGCCTCACCGTGCCCTGGTTAAAAGCTGAGAAGGTTTGATTTAGGTCGTCATGCACGCCCTTCATAAATCGAACCATGACTTAGGATGTTCAATGCTTTCGAGAGGTAAATCACCAAGGTTGAAGGGGATCCAAATTTTCCGTCCTAGTTTGTCATACAGTTTTTTTCCAACGATCAACATACCGCCTCAAATGCAATGTGTTCCAATTTGACATTTTTCCAAACTCATTTACCATATTTAGGGGATTATGTGCAATTTCTAGGCATTAATTATGCACATAATTCAAATTTCAACAATCGGTGCATGAAAAGGTGCACAAGAATGGTCTGGAAAACCATGCTCATGCTATTTAGCACATTCTCATGCCTTTTACAAGGAATGGGAAGATATTTCAAGGAAATGTGTGGCAATAGTCAACCATAAACTCGTCGTTTACTGGGTTAACAACTATACAAAAATGAAATACATGCTTGAAAAAACATGACACCTGGTGTGGTGCCATGGTATGACCTCACTGTGCCCTGGTAAAAATGTCGTCATGCACGCCTTTCTTAAAACGAACAATCACCGAGGAAGTTTCATGGTTTCGAGGGGGAAATCACCAAGATTGAAGGGGATCCAAAATTCCTTTCTCCTTTGTCCACGAGTTTTTTCTATGATGAACATACAACCTTCAAATCACCGTGTTCAAATTTGGTACTTTTCTGGGTTCATTTGCCATATTTAGGGAATTGTGTGCATTTCGTAGGCATTAATGCACATAATTCAAGTTCAAACAATCGGTGCACGAAAAGGTCCACAAGAACGGCCTGGAAAACCATGCATGCTCATGCCATTTAGTAAATTCTCATGCCTTTTGCAAGGAATAATGGATAGATATTTCGATGAAATGTGTGGCAATAGTCAACCACAAATGTTTGTTTGTTGGGTTTTCAACTATAGAGAAAATGAAATAAATGCTTAAAAAACATGACGCCTGGCATGGTGCCATGGTATGACCTCACCATGGCATGGTAAAAATTTGAGAAGGTTTGACTTATGTGTCGTCATGCACTCCCTTCATAAATCGAACCATCACCGAGGAAGTTCCATGCTTTCGAGAGGGAAATCCCCAAGATTGAAGGGGAATCCAAATTTCCGTCCTAGTTTGTCATTCAGTTTTTTTCCAACGATCAACAGACCGCCTCCAACGCAACGTGTTCAAATTTGACATTTTCCCAGGCTCATTTACCATATATAGGGGATTATGTGCATTTTCTAGACATTAATGGACATAATTCAGATTCGAACAATCGGTGCATGAAAAGGTGCAAAAGAACGGTCTGGAAAACCATGGTCATGTTATTTAGTACATTCTCATGCCTTTTACAAGGAATGGGCAGATATTTCAAGGAAATGTGTGGTAATAGTCAACCATAAACGCGTCGTTTATTCGGTTAAAAACTATAGAAAAAATGAAACACGTGGTTGGAAAACATGACGCCCAGCGTGGTGCCATGGTATGGCCTCACCATGCCCTGGTAAAAATTAGAGAATGTTTTCCTTATGTCGTGATGCATGCCTTTCATAAATCGAACCATCACCGAGGAAGTTTCATGGTTTCGAGGGGGAAATCACAAAGATTGAACGGGGGGTCCAAATTTCCTTTGTCCTTTGTCCACGAGTTTTTTTCTACGATGAACATACAACCTGCAAATCACCGTGTTCAAATTTGGCACTTTTCCGGGTTCATTTGCCATATTTAGGGGATTATGTGCATTTCCTAGGCATTAATGTGCATAATTCAAGTTCAAACAATCGATGGATGAAAGGGTCTACAAGAACGGCCTAGAAAACCATGCTCGTGCCATTTAGTAAATTCTCATGCCATTTACAAGGAATGGACAGATATTTTGATGAAATGTGTGGCAATAGTCAACCACAAATGTTTCTTTGTTGGGTTTTCAACTAGAAAAAATGAAAAAAAATGCTTCAGAAACATGACGCCTGGCATGGTGCCATGGTATGACCTCACCATGCCCTTGTAAAAATTTGAGAAGGTTTGGCTTATGTCATCATGCACGCCCTTCATAAATCGAACCATCACTGAGGAAGTTCCATGCTTTCGAGAGGGAAATCTCCAAGATTGAAGGGGAATCCAAATTTTCGTCGTTCTTTGCCCTAGAGTTTTTTTCTACGACGAACATACACCCTTTAAATCACCTCATTCAAATTTGGCATTTTTCCAGACTCATTTACCATATTTAGGGGATTATGTGCATTTTCTAGGCATTTAGCGCATATAAATCCAATCCATCTATAGGTGCACGGGTGTGACGTGAGGGACTTGGATTGGTGTTTGATCGTGGCACATCCTACGGTGCACATGCGCGATCCGTGTGGCTGGAGTTCCGGCCAATCATAACGCAACACACAATAGGCTCAACGCACACTGTTTCCGGAAGCGACGGAGATGAACGTGTGCGATAATGAACGAGCAAAATTGTAAGGGAAGCCAAATTTTTGTTGTCATTTGTCGTTGAGCTCTTGAATACCACCGCACTGTACGGCTGCCCGGCCCCTCCATCCTAGAGCTCTCTCCAGGCGTCGTTCATGGCACCGCGGCGCATAGTAACTAGTAAGGAAGCAATGGCATCCTGCTGCACCGCGTTCCTCGCCGCCCGCGACCGCACACATGGTAAGGAAGCGATGGCATCTCGCCGCGCCAAGTTCATCGCCGCCGGCGGCCAGACAGTTACATGGGCGGACTTTGAGGCTGCAATAGCTGAATGGGTGGTGGATCTAGAGGCATCCAACGCCGCACAGAAGGAGCAGAAAAGGCAGAAAGCAGTCAAGAAAAGAGAGTCTCGCCACCGCAAGAAAAAAGAGGTCGCACGTCGTGGTGAGGAGAGCTTGGCGGAGATCGAAGCACGGTGGGCTACCGCCAACAAGGCCGGGAAGGAGAACGCCGGCGTCTGGCCAGCAGGCCCTGATGGCAGCATGTGAGAAGTAGTTTAAGTTTGTAGTATTAGAGAAAATTACCAGTAGTACTTTAAGTTTGTAGTATTAACATACAATATCGGTAAGAGCATCCTTTGAGGGCTTTGAGCGTTGATTAGCATGTGTGACCGTGTGCGTTGTTTTGCGTTAATCATTAGAAGATCACAAAACACACCGTTTCTATGTCATACCCGTCTGCGTTTTTTTGCATTAGTGACCCATAAGTCAGTTACCTGTGCGATGTTTCCTAATAAACCAGGCGTACCATTGACCGAAAAAATCAAGTACACGTGTACATTTTTTTGGAGACGGGATCTGCCAACATTCTTTTTTCTCACACACGAGTATTTTATGCACTTCATCTGCGTTGTGTGTTTCCCCCGCCCAAGTTTCAAGTCTCGCATCGAAATTTTCATTAGGCGTGCGATTTCAAATTTTATTCCTCCAACCACATCCCCTTCCCTTCAGTATCCCCCCCTCGCTCGCGCATCCCCCTACTGGCATCTCAAACCGCCGCCGCTGCAACCACAGCTTCAACCACATCTACGTTCTGCTCGGATCCAGTCAGGTAACCCACCGATCTCTATCACGTCCCCGTCCTGATTGCTTAAATGGTAACTGTGAAACATCCTCATGCCTCCAAATCCCCCCGCCAGGAGCTGATGGCAGTCCATGGCGCGATGGTCATTGTGCGTGTTGACCCAGAGGAACACCACGCCTACGCTGCCGCCGACATGGTGCAGGCTCTGGTCCAGATGAAGTCCCCCAGCGACTACCCCCAGGACTTAAAAAGTATGATCTAAACAGCTAAATATTACCAATACCACTTGCAACGGCTATGATTTGTACGGTTGATGTATTAAGCATGTTCGTGCCTTGTTTATTTCAGTACTACACACTGTGTGATGTTCAAATATTACCGTGTCCAGCTAAATTTCACCAATACCAGCAACAAACTTACAATACATGACTCAGGATATCACTAGACATGCTGCCCATTTGCTATTTTTAGTGGATGCTAACCCTGTTGTACTTAACATGCATGTCCATGTACTTACGCAGGGTCATAATGGCCGATGCTTTTGTTTGCTGTCGAGGTGAGCCGCATCCCATGTCTTACAGTATTTCACATAATTTGTGCAACTGCAGTTTAACTTCTACCATTTACTGGTTGCCTGTAGGTACACATGTTAGTGGCACGGATCGACGCTTCGACTCGGAGGAACAGCTCACCTCCGCCGTCGCTGACTTTGGGCGAGCTCTGGCCAAGATGAAGTGCCCCAGCAACTACCTCTCAGGACTTACCAAGTATGTACTCTCCAGTTCATTCTTACCAATACCAGTTGCAATTAATGGCTATGTTATGTACGGTTGATGTATTAAGCATGTTCTAGTAAACATGCCTAACACAGTTTTGCTACTTTCCCTACCTTTTTATAGACATATGGGCCATTCTCTGCTCTGGCCGCACCTGCCTTGTGATGTTTAACTATGCCAATTGCATTTTTATCAGTACCGGTTTCAATGTCTATTAAGCCTGTTGCAATTAAAAGTTGAATCCATTTTTAAATAGTTGTATTTCAATGGCTACAAACTTACAAAACATGACTTAGTATGTTGTTAAGCTTGTTGCAATTAACAGTTGTATCCATTTTTTAATCTGTCCATTTGCTACCATGCTACTCTCCGCAATGAAGATATACTAGAGATGCTGCCCATTTGCTATTTTTGGTGGATGCTAACCCTGTTGTACTTAACATGCTTGTCCATGTACTTACGCAGGGTCATAACGGCCGATGCTGTTGTTTGTCGTCGAGGTTCGCGCATCCCATGTCTTACAATATTTCACATCATTTGTGCAATTACAATTTAACTACTACTAGTTACTGGTTGCCTGTGGGTACACATGTCAGTGGCACTAATCGACGCTTCGACCCAGAGGAACAGCTCGCCTCCACCGCCGTTGACTTTGGGCGGGCTCTCGCCAAGATGAAGTGCCCCAGCAACTACCTCTCAGGACTTACCAAGTATGTACCCACCAGTTCAATCTTACCAATACCAGTTCCAATTAATGGCTATGTTTTGTACTGTCGATGTATTAAGCATGGTGTAGTAATCATGCTAACATGTTTTAGCTATTTTCCCTACCTTTTATAGACAACTGGTCCACTATCTGCTCTGGCAGCACCTGCCCTGTGATGTTTAACTCTGCCAATTGCATTTTTATCAGTACCGGTTTCAATGGCCATTGAGCCTGTTGCAATTAACAGTTGTATCCATTTTTAAAGAGTTGTATTTCAATGGCTACAAACTTAGAAAACATGAATTAGGATGTTGTTAAGCCTGTTGCAATTAACAGTTGTATCCATTTTTTAATCCATCCCTTTGCTACCGTGCTACTCTTTCAAAATGAAGATATCACTACAGATGCTGTCGTTTTATTACCATTTGCTATTTTTGGTGGATGTTAACACTGTTGTAGTTAACATTGGCTTTCCATGTACTTCACAGGGCTACAATGGGCGATGTTATTGTTTGCCGCAGAGGTTAGCTGCATCCCATGTCTTATACACCATCTATTCCTAAATATAAGTATTTTTAGAGATTCCAATATAGACTACATAAGGATCAAAATGATTGAATCTAGATTATAATCTGAACTATATCTATAATTCTATATACATCTGTATGTAGTTCATATTGAAATCTAAAAAAACTTGTACTTAGGAACATAGGTAGTTGTATTTTACATCATTTGTGCAATCTCGGTTTAGCTTCTAACATTTACTGTTTGCTTGTAGGTACATATATGAGCGGTACTAATCCACGCTTTGATCCCTTTTGCGTATGGGGCAATGAGATATTCATGAACAAGCGTCAAGTGAGGAAAATCAGAAATATTGTTAGGCGAAAGAAACAGGTGATTGGAATTAAGCTCTTTATTTACACTTTGTCGAAGACAACAATGAACTTTAGGATGGTAAGTAATGTGTTGCCTTTTCCCCCTGCCCACAACAAGTTACTCTATTAGACCTCAGTATCTGATATTTTTCTCTTTTCAGTTGTTTCCGAAGCTATTTACTGATGATTACCTTGCAAACTACATGACCAGAGTGGAGGCAACTAAGGTTAAAGTATATAATTCATGCTACCTTGATAATGCTCTAGAAGTTTCCTGAGTGCGGTGAAGGATGGGCGGGCGATCATCAGAAGGGGTTGGACAAAAGTGGTTCGTGCCTATGGCATGCAGGAAGGCACATTATGGGCATTCCGCTTCTTCAACACCGTCGGCAGTCAAAATGATTTACACTTGTCTGTTCACCTTTACCGCCTTTAAATACCGTGGTTCATCATAGTTAATTGCTGCCTAATCATGTAATTACTGAACATATTGCACTGGCAATTTTATTTATGGATTCGTTGTTGAACCATTGTGCTGAGTATTTGAATTGCATGTTTCATATTTCAAAATTTCCAATTAGAATAATAAATTACAGGCAAAAATAAAAACAGAACAGACGGTCATGGAACTTTGCAAACGGTTCTCGCAGTAAAAGCGCTTGTAATGGATATCCCAATGCCGCATAGTTTTCTACATCAAATCGTGTGTGATGTAGTTAATGAAAGCAAACAGTTAACCAAGGCGGAGCGTGTGTGATAGTTACACCTTTCACACACGAGCATATACATAAAACTATGTGGGATGTACATATGAACGGAAGTATTTTCCCTGGATTGACTGTGTGGGAAGTACATAAGAACGGAAACGTATTCCTTGGATTGACTGTGTGGGATATACATACGAACGGGAAAGTTTTTCTGGGATTCACCATGTGGGATGTACAAAACTATGGAAATGATTTTCTCGGATTACTGTGTGGGATGTACATACCTACGGAAATGATTGGGTTTCAATGCCTCGCCTGATCGCACACGGCCCCAGCCTAGGTCCCAGGTTGGCCTATCCCCGACGATTTCTGGGTCGTGTGGGAAGAAAACCCTATCGCACACACTCAATTGGCGACGGTTCAAAATGCCATCACGGAAAGGGATTAAAAACAGTTTGTTTACGACCGACGCGCACCAATGAAGCGTCACAAGAAGTAGATGATGATCAGATGATCGTTTATGCTATTTAATCATGCATGTAATATATAGTTTACTTTATTGGTGTGTGGAAATGTCATGCGTGTAGTAGCCACCTATCTAATTATGCATGTAATAGTTTACTTTGGTGTGTGCAAATGCCATGGTTGTAGTAGCCACCTATGTAAGTGGATGTTTGATTTGGTTATGCAACCATGTCCGTATGCAATCCCATCGCACAACACACATGTATTATTAGAAGCAACCGTCTGTGTTATTGTCGGTCCTCGCACACATTTCTGATTACAGACCTATTTGCCGCGTATCACACACATCTTGTTATATTGAACCGTTTCTATTCTCTTGTCTCAACACAAACAGTTCATCTGAGTGAACTGCATGCACTACAACAAAAGACACATCCGTGACATTTTGGGCCGAACAAATTTTTTTGTCATACTTATGACATTTTTATGACGATAATTGTGACAAAACCCGGTATCATCATAGATGTGGTGGGGTCGTACATATATGACAAAAAGTTATGACAGAAAATGGGCTTTTCGTCCTGGGTGCGCCAGAGATGCATGTTGGCGTTCTGGGAACGGGGGTCCCCAGACTTGCCTACCTGCAGCCTACGGCGTGGCTAACCCAGCAGGCCGTACAGCCCATCTTCATAAACAAGGCATCCAAGACCCTCGCGAGGGTCCAGGCCTCACGAGGCAGACGACACAAGACCTCCTCTGGAGTAGCCTAGCCAGGCAGGCTCACGAGGAGCAGAGATATCAAGGCGGGGCAAACCTCAGGAGGCTCTCATGACGTGAGCCATGACGCACGACACCAGGCGGGCACCATCACGCGCAGCATCCTTGTTTCCTCTTTGGTGCTAAGGAGGCCAGCGCAGGCGAAGAGTACCGAGGCATCAGGCAAAGGTTGCTATATTGGTGCAACGAGACCAAGACCAGGGGGACGGTGAGATGGAGGTCATCGTGGAGCCCAAGACGGCGTCACCACCAGAGCTTTTCGCACGTGAAGACCACTTTTGTCAGGAGAGCTTGTACTAGTTGTCCCCCGTCAAATTGGCCCGTCGTTGTTGGCTCCCTTCCCGCTCGATATTTGGGAAGAGGACCAGGGCCTCTATAAATAGGACTAGCCACCACATAGAGAAGGGGGATCCTCAACCGCAGAAGTACACCAAGCACAAGAACACCTCAACCTCAGGAGGTTGTTCTTCCCCTTGTACTGTTCGTTTTCAGCCCAAGAGGCAATCCACCACCACCACACTGGATTAGGGTATTACACCACAACGGTGGCCCGAACCAGTATAAAACTTGTGTCTTTCTGTGTTGCGAGTTCGTTGAGTTCGTCCATGAGATCTTAGCGAGCTAGGGCGTAGATCGGTAGGAAGGAAAGACTTCGTGCGCACCCCAGTGTTCGAACCTTAAGGGTTTGCCGGAACCCCACATCTAACATATGGCGCGCTAGGTAGGGGTGCACCGAAGCTCCTCCTCCACCGACCAGCTCGTCGACGCTCCTCACCCATGATGTCCGGCGACTCAAGCGCCGGCTCCGACCGCTGGGCAGCCTGGCCAGCCCGGGCAGCGCCGCCTGCCCATGAAGGTCTCGAACCCCCACTCCAGGCAGCACGGGCGCCATCAAACTCCGCCGGGCGCGGGCATCACGGCTAGGTGTCGTCCACCCTCACCCCACGGCAGGTACAGGCCGCCGCAAGAGCGGCGAGCCATGTCGCAGCAACGGCGCCATACTCACGGCGGGAGCAAGCAAACATGCGGGCAGCGCTCACCGTGGCAAGGGAGCTGCCGCGGTGCAAGCTGATGGAAAGCGGTCGGGACACACTGCTGGAGCATGTTGCCGAGCTGCTGGATGTAGCGGCGTCGGGAGCACCACCCTTCTGCTATCGACTTCCTCCCTAGGCCACTGCAGGGCCGCGCGGCGAACCTCACCACATCCATGCGCCATCAACTACGCCCGGGGGCTTCATCAACGTCAGCACGGCTAGCGGCGTAGGGGGCTCCGTCTCCCCCATGCCACCCATGACGAGCGCGGGCGCAAGCGTCGCCCCCCACTGTCCCTGCCGAATGCCATGTTGTCATCCCTAGGGCGCCACCATGGGCCGAGCAACATGGAGTGTGGCGCACCACAACAAGGTGTTCGGGGTGACGGCCCCGGAAGCCTACGTGCCCCGCATGATGGACCAAGGGTACGCACCAGAGGACGACCCTGGCTCGTTCATCGGAGAAGATTGGGGAGAACCATGGCCTGCAGATGAATGATCAAGAACCAAGCCTTCCAAGAACCAACGGAGATCCACAATGATCGCGCCGACAATGGAAACTACAGGGTACCGCTAATCTGTCAGGAACAGGCTTATGCTAACCATGGGCTGCAGATGAATCAGGTTGCAGCGTCGATCGATGACCCTGGCACGGCGGCACCCGTTCCAACAAGGGAGAATCGCTGGGGGCCGCCGGGAGGGAGCCAGGAGCAAGGCCCCTCCCCAAGGCATGCGAAGCCAGGGGACACCCGGAGGTAGGCCCTCTGCCGAGGTGGCTTCAACAACCCTTCCCCTAGCAGAGGACCCGTGGTCGCCGAGGGAACCGCTGGCGTCCCCTTTCCCTCTTTTGTGTCGTCCTGGTGACCGGTCGGCTCAAAGGAGGATGAGGGTGGCGCAAGGCGGGGCCCTCGTCTGGCGATATGAAGCAAGGCCGGTACCTATGAAGAAGGCCCGGTGCCTGTGAAGCTCGCCGCCCGTGACACTCTCACGTAATAATGAGTTGGGGTTGTACACGCCCCAGAGTCTCAGCAGCGCCGGCCTCAGGCCTTGGGGCTCCCTCCCACGCCTAGTGGCAGCACTTAGCTCCGCACTGGTGAGAAGACTTGAAGACCCGAAGACTAGACTAGGTGCCGGACGCGGCCTTTTGCTTTGGATCTCTCTTTCTGTGCCTTTGCTTTCTGGATCTGGACTTGAGTTGAAGCTGAATTTTTATCGATGCGCGCAGGGGGTGCCTTTTCTCGTTCAAGCCGTTTCTTGCCTTCTGGGTCTTGTTTGGTTTGGGACTCATGTCCATCGCCTTTCCCTCGTCAAGCTCCTCACAAGCCAGACCACGCAAAGCACACACTCATCAAGCACGCACTAGCACTACACCTGGTGCTCACCTCTTACGGGGCCCCCTCAAACATGGCGGTAAGCTCCGCAGGATTCTCAGGAACTCATCGCCTCGTGACCCAACCCTAAGTTGGCGCTGACTAAGGTAAACCATGTCGGGAAGCTCACCCCCAGTTTCATGATCTCACGAGGACATATACCCGCATCACATAGGAAAGTAAAAACTTCAATTTGCTTACACGAGGGGCTTCCCCTCTCAAAATGCTCTTACAAGTCTTCCAAGGGCCACGCCCGAGTTTTGCGTGCAGGATGAAACAACAGGAGAACATGGGATCAGCCAGAGATATCACTCACTACATCACCCGCGGACGCGTCACTCGTGTCGTCGTCATCTTCGTCGGCATCGCCGCCGCCATCGGCGACGCCCCCGTCACCATCATTGACCACGCCACCTTCATTTGCGACGACCACCACCGTGTCATCCTCCAAGGTGAAGGCCCTGACCAACGCGTCGACATGGTCCTCTACCCAACACGCCAGGTCGCCTCGGACGGCCGTGGGTACGGGGGCAATGGAGGCGTCGAAGTCGAAGTTGGGGTCGGCATTCAGAAGCTGGCTGAAGACACGGGAGAAGGCACGCTGAAGCAGGCCCCGACTCCTCTCCTCCACAAGTTGTCGAGCTCTGGCAGATTGAGCCTCCATGCGTGTCACCACCTCGGTGAAGAAGGACAAGTGGCTGGCGTAGTCATTCGAGTGAGGGGCCGGGGCGTTTTCGTCAAAGATGTAACCTAGGGCGGTGTTGGCCTTGTTTCGAAGGTCTTGAAGCATAGGAGCATGCTCGCGCTCCAGCGTTCGGCGTTGGAGCACTTCCTCCCTGTTTTGCCGTGCGACGGCGTCAACGTCGTCAACTCGTCTCCGGAGGGAAAGCAGCTCAGCGCAGGCCGAGGCCAAGTCCGCCTGCGCCGTAACCAGGGCGGCGGTTGTGGCCTCCGGACGCCTCTCGGCCTCGTCCAACCTGGGTCTGAGGGTGGCGGCCCTGCCCACACCCTCTAGACCGGCAAGCTTCAGCTTCAAGTTGTACCTGCCCTCCAGATCCTCGCGAACCTAGGCCACCCGGCGATGGATCTCCTCATCGACTCCGGCTTCGCGGGCCCCGATGGCATCTTCTGCTTGAGCTACTTGACGCTCCCTCGTCTCCAGTCGCTCGAGCTCGAGGCTACGCTCCACGGCTTCCAGATCCAGCGTCTCTTCACACTGCTGGACTTCCTCCTCCTCCGCGGGCGTCCCCTCAGTGATGCAAGAGCGGCCTCGCGCGCCTCCACCTACTGCTCAAGGGACACGCTCCAGGCCTGAAGCCCCCACGCGCGCTCCTCCGCAGCCTCGCAGCGGCGATCGTCCTCGTGAGCTTCTTCCAAAGCTCGCTAGAGGGCCTCATTAGCAATCTTGAGGGACGCCTCGGCCTTTGCGTTCTCGAGGTCGCGCTGATAGCGACCAAGGTTGATGGCCACTCGCAGCTTGTGCCGCTCCTCCACCAACCGAAGACCTTCAGCCTCAAGACGCGAGTCGACACCAGCAAGCTCTTCACCAAGGCGGCTCATCGCGCCCATCGCCTCCTGGAAGAGCTCGTGGCGGACTACACTGCGCCCGCGCTCGAGCTCGAAGGCTCGACCCACCTCGTCCTCCACCTCGGGGGCAGCGGGTGGAGCATCAAGTGGTGCACAACCTCCCGGTTGGCAGCTGGGGGCTGGCGCCGTGCCTGACGTCATCCCATCCTCGCGAGGAGCCCTAGCTGATCGAGGCTCGCTGCTTGAAGAGGAACCGAAGACCGAGGTCAGCCAGCGACTGCTCATGAGCAAAGCAAGAGTCTTGGGCACGCCCACCAAGCTCCACGCCAGAACGTGGGCGAGGGGCAGCCAAACCACAGACTCAGCGCATCCCGAAGGCGGGGATGCTCCCCCGACCGACCCTGCTCCAGGGGCGGCAAGCAGGCCAGGAACGCTCAATGCCGACGGGGGAGTTGATGAAGGAGGAGGCCGCCTCTCGGGAGACGCACCAGCTTCAGCAGAAGGAGCCCTGGAGGACAGGCGTCAGGATAAGAAGACCACACGCAAAAGCCACGACGACAAGGTACTTACGCGTTAATAGCGATGTACTTTTGTCGCTTCAACGACCCGAAGATGTTGCTGCCGCCGAGGGATCCCTTCCTCTTGCGGAGCTCCTCGAAGTCCACACAAAGGTGACCGAAGCGCTGGACGTGACGGCCGGTGCGCGGCGAAGCCGAAGAAGACCCAAGAGGGATGGCCTCAGGGGACCTGGGCTGAGGCGGACAGTCCAGCTCCTTCCCACTGCGACCTCCCGAGGCTCCTGGAGCCTCAGCCTTGGGAGCCGCATGCCGCATCTCCTCGGCAACCGACGCCTCAAGAGGGGGGTCACAGGCCCCCGAGGACGACGCCCCCAGATCACCACCCGACATGTGCTCCTCAGCACCCGAGCCGCCAACCCTCGTCGCAGCTCGCTCCCCCGCACCATCACCTGGGGCGAGCCCAGCACCGGTGGCGAAGAAGGGGACCACGATGATAGGCTTCTCACGGGGCCCCACCAAGCCGACTGGGCGCAGCCCCCACTCATCAAAGAAAGGCATGTTCGCGGCAAATGTGACCTTGTTCTCGCAGCGATACAACATGCAACTGTTCCTGGGCATCTCGTCTAGCAGAGGGACACCTGACAGGACCGTGAGCACTGTCTGCCACGCAGCGAGAGGAAGCCCCTCCTCCTGAAACCTCATGTTGTCCTGTCTGCTGAGCAAGTCCCACATCGGGCGAGAATGGCTCTAGAGCGGAGCAACTCGACGCCTGATGAACTCTGTCACCACCATGGGCGCAGTCACACCAAGGTCCTTCAACCACCTCAGCCTGGCCCAGACAGGACCAAGGTAGGGGCTCGTGACCTACTAATGACCCTAGCCGGAGTTTGGAATAGCAGGCCCCACCGGAGCTTGGAGCATAGGATTGAGCACGCCGGTGTCAACAAACACCCTTCGCGTACGAAATTCGCTCATGGATGAAGGGAGCTCGAAGTCGATCCCCGTGCCTGCCGTCACAGCCACAACCTGGAGCCCACGCACCCTGAGCTCTATCTGGGATTGGTGAGATGCAACGAGAAGAAGTGGCGGAGGAGTGCCACGGAGGGGGAGATACCCACCATGGCCTCGCACACAAAGGCGAAGATGGCGAGAAGGGTCACAGACTGAGGATCGAGGTGGAGCATGTGGATCTGATAGTGCTCAAGCACCGCGTTGAAGAAGGCGGAGAATGGAGGAATCAGGCCAGCCCAGATGGCATCAATGAAGATCGGAACCTCGGTGACTGCCCGAGCCATGCTGGTGCGAGAGGCGGGCCAAGCCGGCGTCTCTCCCCATTCATTGAAACTGGAGGCAACACTACAAAAAAAAGACACATCTGTGACATTTTGGGCCGAACAATTTTTTTTCTATCATACATATGACACTTCTATGACGATAATTGTGACAAAACCCAGTATCATCATAGATGTGGTGGGCTCCTACTTCTATGACAAAAAATCATGACAGAAAATGAGCTTTTCATCCTAGGCGAGCCGGAGACGCAGCTGCATGACATTCTTTGGGCCGTCCATGACGGAGAAAACAGTGGTAGAAGCGAGGGGGAGGAAAATTTCGGGGAGTTCCCGGTTACGGTGGGAGGTCGGGGGCCGAGCGATGCGCGTTTCTATCGTACATGTACGCGCGTGTGTGCGAGGCGTTGGCTCTAACTGAACCCGAGCGAGCCGTTGGGCTCTAACTGAACCCGAGCGATTGCACTGCAGGCTACGCGTTATTGAACCCGAGCGATCGATCGATGGCTGTTAACTGAACCCGATTGAGCAATTCCTTCGCTACTGTTACTAACTGAAGCCGATCGATGCTGCCTCTGGGATGAATAGTGAGCGTTGCGGGGGGTTTGGATGAACAGTGAGCGGTGGCGTTGCCTCTGGATGAACAGGACCTCATGGTGTGGTGGAGGGCTAGATGAACAGTAAACGGTGGAGGGGTGCCCGTGAAGGGGTGGTTGAACAGTTGCCGGTGGAGTAGCATGCGGTGGAGGCTGGAGGAGGTCGACAGTAGCCCATGGAGGCTGGAGGAGGTCGACAGTGGAGATGAATAGTATCTCGTGGATTCCCATTTTGCGGTACGCCACACCCCTCCTGATGAACAGGACCCCCATTTCGAGCGTAGGAGGTCTGTTTTGTCCATTTTGCGGTACGCCACACCCCTCCCGATCAACAGGACCCCCGTTTCGACAGTAGAAGGTTCGTTTCCTCCGTTTTGTGGTACGCCACACCCCTCTCGATCAACAGGACCCCCGTTTCGACCGTAGGAGGTCCGTTTCCTCCATTTTGCGGTACGCCAAACCCCTCCCGATCAACAGGACCCCATTCCGAATGTAGGAGGTCTGTTTCCTCCGTTGTGTGGTACGCCAGGCCTCGTTTCCATCGCCTATTCCGTCCAAGCCCTCCCGATGAACACAACCACGCATTCCGTTCCGACCCAGCCGGTTGGCTCCCACGTGTTTCGTTGCCTCTCGATGAACACGACGCATTCCGTTGCCTCCCCAGGAACACAACACATTCCGTTGCCTCCCCATGAACACGATGACGACGTTGTTTCTCCGTTCTGACCCAGCCATGTACACGAGCCCTGACCGTACGTATGTGCGAGTAGGCATTTGAGACCCCGCCCGTATGTACACATATGTGGCCGTATTTTCTTTCTTGCACCCTGCCCACTGTACGTATGTATACATGCTACATGCGCGCCTCTACTACGACACGTACGCGCCTCTACTATGACACGTGCGCGCCTCTAGATCCACCAGTATATATGTACGTACACGTTCGCGACCAGAATGACAATGCTACGTACGCTTCGACCAGGTGGGTCCCGACTGTCACGCACTTCCTTGCCTACAAATATGTAGCTGGTGGGTCCCAGCAGTTAGGGGGGTGAATCGTTTTTTTTGCCCGGACGCACTTCCTTGCGTGCGAAGATGTAGCTGGTGGGTCCCAGCAGTCAGGGGCAAATGTTTTTTTCGCGAAATACGGTGGCCCGTCCGGTGGGTCCCCGCTGTCAGGTGGAGGAATAATTATTTTGCATGTAATAAGGAGGCACTTCCTTGGTACGGTCGTGGACCCAGCTGTCAGCCTCTCCATGTATAGTCCACGTCCGATGGAAGCCGTTCCTTGACCACGTTGACCATGCCGTGCCAAGAACACCCGGGCGGTGGACGACGGCGAGGCCTGGGAAGGGGACGACGCGGAGCCAGGGAAGACGCGGCAGTGGATGACCACGCGTAGAGGAGTACGAGGGTTCACTGGTTCGCTGCGGTGTGAGGATGCCATCGCCGCAGAATAACAGGGGGTGTCGGTCGTTGACCACGTTGACCAGGCCGCGCCGAGAGCACCAGGGCGGTGGACAACGGCGAGGCCTAGGAAGGGAACAACACGGAGGCAGGGAAGACTCGGCAGTTGTTTCCCACACGGAGGGGAGTACGACTGTACGAGGGTTTACTGGTTCGTCTGCCATTGCCGGAGAATAACATCATGTGTGGGTGAGTAGAGGGATGGCTAGGCCAGCGATGGGAGTACGGTGGGGTGGTCAGGCCTGCATGGAAGCACAGCCACCCACAGGGAGGAGGGAGCAGGCAGTCTCGCCGGCGCTTGTTTGAGCGGCTGGAGCAGGAAGAGCAGAGATTGAAGAAGCACGACGGCCGTTCGATGGACATCCAACAGTCACTGCTTGTGCGTCAACCCTTTTTTTAGGAAAGCCTCAAATCTGTGGAAAACAGCATACGGCCCATCTGCCATTATTTCTAATAATTTACAGCCCATTTGCTAATTCTTAAGGTTGTTTATGGAGCCCATATTCTTTTTGTTAGCATTACAGCCCATATTGTGGCCACGGTTAAAAAATTATACGAAATTTTGCATATTTCGGTGCGGTCCGAACTGTTTTTAATCCCGAAATTTTGACTCACATTCAAACTGATTTTAAAAATAAATGTATATCAATATAAAATCCAACAAATTCTCCACGCATAAAAATTAATGTAATTTAAAATCTCGAAATGAAAAAAAGATATTTGAAACTAATTGTCGGTTTGATGTGTTTTAAAAATGTACTTCCCATTTCTCATTACTGATGGGCCATTTTCTCGGACAGCCGAATGAAAGCTCTCCTCGTCTTGAAAGATTTGCAGCCCAACAGGCCTGACAAAGCGACTTACTTGGCAAATCACAAAAAAACTGGGCTGTGGCCGTGCACCCAGCTGTCAGCCTCTCCACCTACAGTACTCTTCCGATGGAAGTCGTTCCTTGACCATGTTGACCACGCCGCGTGGAGAGCACCACGGCGGTGGACGACGGCGAGGCTTAGGAAGGGGACAACGCGGAGCCGGGGAAGACGCGACAGTTGAAGCCCTCATGGAGAGGAGTATGAGGGTTCATTGGTTCGGCTGCGGTGTGAGGCTGCCGTCGCCGCAGGGCCTGGCCAGTGGTGGCAATAGTAGGGGGCGGTGAGGCCTCCGCGGCAGCACAGCCGGCCACGGGAGGCAGGAGCATGCGGCACGACCGATGCTGCTTTGGGCGGCTGGAGCAAGAAGACCAGAGGTTGAAGAAGCACTACGGTCGTTGGATGGACATCATATGGTCACTGGAGCTAGAATCGTTCATGTTGACTAAGTTGACAAAGCCCTTCGTCCGCGTCAACTTAGTAGGCCCACAAGTCAGCCTCCCACCAAGGTGGGTCCCAGCTAGCCGGGGGAGTATTCATTTTTTGTGCGTAATAAGGAGGCACTTCCGGTGGGTCCGAGCTGACAGCGGGGGGAACGTTTTTTTTGTGAAATACGGTGGCGCGTCGGGTGGGTCCCAGCAGTCAGGGGGCAAACGTTTTTTTCGCAAAATATGGTGGCCCGTCCAGTGGGTCCCTGCTGTCAGTTGGAGGAATCATTATTTTCCACGTAATAAGGAGGCACTTACGTGCTGCGGCCGTGGACCCAGTTGAGCCTCTCCATGTACAGTATACTTCCGATGGAAGTCGTTCCTTGACCACGTTGACCTCGTCGCGTTCCGTTGCATGCATGCGTTCATGGGCGTGGTGCGTCCCCACTGTCAGTGTAACACCTCGGATGTAACTTTCCCAATTTGTACTCCAACTCTTGCCGTTTCCGGCGTTAAGTTATTTTATTTTATCGGGTTCGGGTCTTTGTCTCCGTGTGTTGTTATCATTGTCATGCATCTCATATCATGTCATCATGTGCATTGCATTTGCATACGTGTTCATCTCATGCATTCGAGCATTTTCCCCGTTGTCCGTTTTGCATTCCGGCGCTTCGTTCTCCTCCGGTGGTCATTTCTACCTTTTCTTTTGTGTGTGGGGATTAAACATTTCCGGATTGGACCGAGACTTGCCAAGCGGCCTTGGTTTACTACCGGTAGACCGCCTGTCAAGTTTCGTATCATTTGGACTTCGTTTGATACTCCAACGGTTAACTGAGGGACCGAAAAGGCCTCCTGTGTGTTGCAGCCCAACACCCCTCCAATTTGGCCCAAAACCCACCTAACTCTGCTCCATGTTCTAGAGCATTTGATCACGATCGCGTGGCCGAAAACCGCACCTCATTTGGACTCTCCTAGCTCCCTCTACCTCTATTTAAAGAACCCTTTCGTTTTCGGATCTCCTTCCTCCCCGAAACCCTAAAAATCCACCGCGCCGCACCGGACATTGTCCGTCCGGGCCGGACATCACCGCCGCTGCGAAATGCGCGCCGCCACGTGGCTGTGGGACCGCATCGCCGCGCCTCCCCGCCGCCCGGCCCGCCGAGGCCCATAGCGGGCCCCCACGGGCCCAGTCGCCGCCGCCCGCACCCGCGTCGCCCCGCCGCCACCTCCTCCCGAGCCGGCGACGCCCTCTGCCGCGCTCCGTCATCGTCCCCAGCCCTGGCTGCCCGAGCCGCCGCGCGCCATCGCCGGCGCCGTCGACCCGAGGGAGGCAGCCGCCTCCTCCCGGCGCCGCCGCCTCCGGCCGCCTCCGCAGCGCCGCCCGCCGCAGCCGCCGCCGCCGACTCCGCCCCGGCCAGATCCGGCCGCCGCCCCACCGGATCCGGTCACTACCTCCTCTCTCCGGCCATCTACAGTGCAGATCCGGCGAGCTCCTCGATTTCCGCATCGGGTCAAACTCTAATCCGGAGGTTGAATTTTTCCTAAGTCCTGAAATTGCAGATCCATGTGCTCCTGTTCGAGACCCCGTAACTTTGCATCCGTAGTTCCGATTCATGCATATAGCTTATCAAAATGTTCATCTCAGAGAGTACATCATTTCATTCCATTGCATAATTTTCATTTGAGGTCATCTTGATGCCCGAAATGCTGTTAGAAGAGGGCTACTGGAGTTAATTGTCAGATCTGCTACTCCATTTAGGTTTTTATCATTTTTGCCATGATTAATGTGTGCATGATATGCCCTGATGCTCTACATGTGTTTTGTTAAGGGTTTTGTCATCTCTCCATAGGTGCAACCCATGTATTTTTAGGATGTGTGTGGTGACTAGTGCAAGCTTGCAAAGTGGTGCACTTGCTAATTTTGTTTTCAGGGACTTAGTAATTTCACTAAGTCCTGGAGCTGTTTATCTCATGATGCCATATGTTCATGTTGTTTCCTAGTGTTCCGTGCCTCTTTTGAGGATGATCAGTAAGGTTGTTTTGTTAATATTGTAGTGCTCTATCCATCCATGTCTTTGTTTGCAATTATGGAGCACCCTAGCTTGAGTCAATCGAGCTCTACTTTTGCTACTTTATGAATCTGGGCAGATTGTCAACTTGTTTGCAATTTTGCCGATGATGTTGCAGTTGATCCGTGCATGCTATGCTATTGTTCTTGCCATGTCTAGCTTGCATTTTGTGTGTTATTGATAGATGTATGCTTAGCTTGTCATGAATTGCACCGTAGTGAGTGCATCGAGCTCGTAAACATGCCTACTTGATATCTGTTTTCAGCATGTGTCAGTTTTCACTAAGTCTGAAAACTGATTATGTATTTTCTATGTTCACATGCTTGCAATTGTATTTTCTGATCCCTTTTGGCTCAAGGTCACTAAGGGAATTTTGTTAAGTTCTTTGAGTAGCTCCATGCCATGCTTTACTTTGCCATGATCAGGCCCTGTAGCATGTAGTTTTGTTGCTCCGAAGAGGGCTACCTGATCTGAAATTCCAGACAAGTGTTAATTTCACTAAGTCTGAAATCTGTTTGTCATATGCATTTTTGCCATCCTTGTTTGAACCTGTTAATGGATGAATTGGCCGTAGCTCAGTGCTAGACTTTTGTTAAGCCTCTTGTGTGCATCCCAGCTATGTATTTTGTTGTCATGTTTGGTTGCTGTACCATGTTCATTTCGTTGCATTTAGATGCCTACTTGCTGTAAATCGCAGACCGGTGTCATTTTTGAATTGCTTGCCCTTTCCAAACCGTAACTCCGATTGCGGCGTTCTTTATATCATTTTCAAGCGATTTCATCTAATCTTTATAGTGGCACACTTGGTTTTCCAAGATGAGGCCAGGTTCTTGCATATCCTATCATATCTTGCATTTTGCATCCCGCATCGCATCCCGCATAACATATCATCTTTGCATTGTGTTGTTTGAGTTTGCACGTGGTTGATTGTATCCTTGTTGCTTGTTTGTCTTGTTTGGGTAGAGCCGGGAGACAAGTTTGCTAACGAGGAGCCCGTTGAGTTTGCTTTTGAGGATCCAGTCAACTCTGACAACTGTGCAGGCAAGATGATCATACCCTCGAAATCACTACTATCTTTGCTATGCTAGTTTGCTCACTCTTTTGCTATGCCATTGCTACGATGCCTACCACTTGCTTTCAATCCTCCCAAATTTGCCATGTCAAACCTCTAACCCACCATTGTTCTAGCAAACCGTTGTTTGGCTATGTTACCGCTTTGCTCAGCCCCTCTTATAGCGTTGCTAGTTGCAGGTGAAGATTGGAGGTTGTTCCTTGTTGGAACATTTATTTACTTGTTGGGATATCCTTATATTGCTATGTTATCTTAATGCATCTATATACTTGGTAAAGGGTGGAAGGCTCGGCTCTCGCCTAGTGTTTTGTTCCACTCTTGCCGCCCTAGTTTCCGTCATATCGGTGTTATGTTCCCGGATTTTGCGTTCCTTACGCGGTTGGGTTATAATGGGAACCCCTTGATAGTTCGCCTTGATTAAAGATTTTCCAGCAATGCCCAACATTGGTCTTACCACTCGCCACCTAGCCTTTTCTTTCCCTTGGGTTCTGCAGACTCAAGGGTCATCTTATTTAACCCCCCCCCCCCGGGCCAGTGCTCCCCTGAGTGTTGGTCCAACCGAGCGATGTCCGAGGCTACCAGGGGCAACTCTGGGCTGGCCTACCTGATGTCTGGCTCATCTAAGTGTGCCCTGAGAACGAGATATGTGCAGCTCCTATCGGGATTTGTTGGCACATTCGGGCGGTGTTGCTGGTCTTGTTTTAACCTGTCGAAGTGTCTTGAATTACCGAGATACCGAGTCTGATCGGAACGTCTTGGGAGGAGGTCTATTCCTTCGTTGACCGTGAGAGCTTGTCATGGGCTAAGTTGGGACTCCCCTGCAGGGATTGAACTTTCGAAAGCCGTGCCCGCGGTTATGGGCAGATGGGAATTTGTTAATGTCTGGTTGTAGATAACTTGAACCTTAACTTAATTAAAATGAATCAACTGAGTGTGTTACCGTGATGGCCTCTTCTCGGCGGAGTCCGGGAAGCGGACACGGTGTTGGAGTAATGTTTGCGCAGGTTGCTCTCTAGTTTCTCGCTCGCGCTTTGCCTCCTCTTCTCGCTCTCCTTTGCGAATAAGTTAGCCACCATATATGCTAGTCGCTTGCTGCAGCTCCACATATATTTACCTTGCCATACCTTTAAGCTTAAATAGTCTTGATCGCGAGGGTGCGAGATTGCTGAGTCCCTGTGGCTCACAGATTACTAGTACACAAGATGCAGGGCCTGATGATTCCGCTCCAGGAGATTCGTATGAGCTCAAGTGGGAGTTCGACGAAGACTCTCAACGTTACTATGTTTCCTTTCCCGATGATCAGTAGTGGTGCCCAGTTGGGGGTGATTGGGACCCTGTCGCATGTTGGGTTCTCTTTTATTTTGGCGCCGTAGTCGGGCCATGAGTGTTTGGATGATGTAATGTTATTTATGTATTTGATTGACGTGGCAAGTGTAAGCCAACTATGTTATCTCCCCTTTTATTATTATATTACATGGGATGTTTGTGAAGATTGCCTAACTTGCGACATATGCCGTCAATGCGATTATGTCTCTAAGTCGTGCCTCGACACATGGGAGCTATAGTCGCATCGAGGGTGTTACAGTCAGCCTCTCACATACAGTCATCTTCTGATGACTCTAGGTTGTTGACCACGTTGACCACACCGTGTCGAGCACACCCAGAATGGAACAACCCGGAGATGGGGAAGACGGGGCAGTGGAGTCGCAGATGGGGAGGACTGGGAAACTTCACTAGTTCGGGTGCGCGGCAGCACAGCCGTGGTGCCGCCCACGGGAGACATGAGCAAGAACAGAGGTTGAAGAAGGAGCACGGCTATTGGATTAACATCCAACGGTCTAGCTGCTAGAATCATTTGTTGATTAAGTTAACAAAGCCGTGCGTACACATCCGCTTAGTTGGCCACAAGTCAGTCACCAAATCTAATGGGTCCCAGCTGTCAACGGGATGAATAATATTTTCACAAAACAAGGAGGCACTTCCTTTCGTGCGAAGATACAGCCGGTGGGTCCCAGCTGTCAGGCGGAGGAAACATTTTTTCAGCTTAATAAGGAGGAACTTTCCTTGCGTTCGACCATGGACCTCGTGGGTCCCAGCCGTCAGGATCTCCACGTACAGTCCTCTTCCGATGACTCTCGTTTGTTGACCACGCCGCACCGAACGCAGCGAGGCGGTGGACGACGGCGAGGCCCCGGACGGGAACGACTTGGAGATGGGAAAACGCGGCAGTGGAGTCGCAGATTGAGAGGAGAAGGGTTATAACTGGTTCTGTTGTGGCATGGGGATGTAGTCTGTGGAGAATAACAGGAGGTGTCAAGGGTGGAGGGATAGCCTGGCCGGCGGTGGGGTAGCGCTTCGTAGCAATGCGTGCTAAGCAGAGCCGCTAGCCGTCGGAGGCTGGACCAGGCGGTCCCGGCGACGCTGGAGGAAGAAGACGAGAGATTGAAGGTGCATGCCGGCCGTTGGATATAAATCCAATGGCTGTGGATGACACAGTCATTTGTTGACCAAGTTGACAACGCCCTGCGTAGGCTTCGACCTATTGGCCCACATGTCAGCCTGCAAAAATGTGGCATATATTTAACCCATGTTTTCTGGAATGTACAGTCCATTTGGTGGGCTTGGTGAACAAATAATTTCACATCAATCAGGCCCATTTATATTTTCTAAAAAATCCCAGCCCTTTTGCACTTCCTTGAAATACACGTATTAGGTGGGCTCGTTATATATATAATGTTATGTTAGAAGGAGAAATTAATATCGAATAATAAACCGGAGAGGCACATTTTATATATATAAATATATATATAATTAAGAAATTAGCGAGTTATTGCTCAGAATAAAAATGAGCTCGTTATTATTAAATTGGTCCTTAAAATCTTTGCAAGCTTTTGTACGCAATCACCAGGATTTTCCTTGCCAACTTCCGTTAAACATTTACTTTTATAAGTTAATAACACATGGGATGTTTTTATAATGTATATATAAGTCCCTATAAAATATACGATAATAGTAATAATATAAATCTTTCCCTAATAATAAAGCACAGATTGACTCTTTGGGTTCACCGTCACAATACACTTCTTTCCGTGAATTTACGCTTTCAGTTTTTTCCGTTAGGTTTGATCGACAGTCCGTCCAATTGCTGCCATGCGGTACTAAAAACTTTGTCCATCCAATTGGTCCATGTCCACATTCTCTTATTGGGCCTGCACGCATGTTTCGGCCTGCATGCACGCTTCTGTATCTGTACCTTACCTGATTTTCACACATGTACTCAGAGTAATCCCACCTCGATTGCTTACATGAAAGTCTACCAGTTTATATACCTAGGAAAATTGCATATCAACAACGAGCCTCTTGAATCAACAAACACAGAATGATAATGAAGGGAAATTGTACAACAAAACAGCAGTCTGGCGCGAAGCTGTTCAGTCCGGCGCTCGCCGGGGTGAGGAAGCGGAGGCGCAGCGCGCAGATGCCTGCGATGCAGCCTGTTCCACACGCTGGCCACCTCTACACCATGCATGACATGGACACGAGCACGGCGGCAGGGTGGCTTGAGGCTCGTGGTGCACCGGATCCAGCGAGGGGAAGGTCAGATCCGTCGGCTTGGAGAAGGAGGTGTGGAGGAGCACGCGGGACAGAGGGCGGAGGAGGATCGAGGCGGAATGCCGAGGTCGGGCTGTGGACTCGGAGTGGAGGAGCCACAGAGAGGCCCGGGAGCCACCACGGCAGCCACGAGAGCGAGATGGGCCTAGCCATGCTCGGCCGTCGTCAGCCAACTTTGTGTTTCTCTGCTGATGATCCCTGACCACCTGCTGCCCAGGGTCGGCTACATGCCGTTATCTCAGTTTGCTTGGTAGTTTCATTCTTGCTTAAGATTAGATGTGGACGTGTAGATGCAGATGGACATTGGAGGTACAGTGTTGGCACTGACGACTTGGATAAAAATATTTTTGTATGCACTCCGAGTGGGTCAGTCTATATACACTTAAATTTTCACATTCAATTTCCTTCAGTTAGACGACAACAAGGAGATAATGCACTCCTTTTCTTGAAAAAATATCATAAGGGACATCTTTTGGAAGAATGACGAGCCATGTTGGCCGTAGTTGGAGTGAAAGAATTACATCTTCTTTGTGCCAAATAATCAAATATAGCACTGGTTCAGAAAAAAAACCGAAACCATGAGAAATGTTGTTGTTGGATGTCAGTGCGCACCATATATCCTCTTGACCATGCCGGTCATAACAGCAACAAATTTCTTCAGGCTAGTGATGCTCATATTGTCAATCATTCTCACTGTGGTGCCTGAGACAAAAACTCCTAAGGTAGTTTGGTAATTTATGATGTTATTACACTGGAGCACATGTAATGACAGACCCGGTAAAGAAGAATGGAACGTAAGTGTGTGCCATATTTTTTTCCTGTTGCAACGCACGGGCCCTTTTGCTAGTATATATAATGTGGTTAGAAGGGAAAACATAAATTGGACACAACATTACTTTTATAAGAGATCCGCGTTTTATACCCCACAGTAGGCATACTAACAAGTTCACACACAAATACAACAGAAAAGGTAAACATTCATATCAAACTCAGGTTCACAGGTCATGTTCATATTCGTAGCCAACATTCACTATCAACAACTCAAAAGATTCATATATACCCAAGCTCAACATATCTATGCATCCGAATGATTGAGATCACAGCCAATATGATCCATGGACGAACTTTAATTACCTAGGGTACAGACTGGTAAATGGTGTTCAATCGGAGGTACTTCTTGCTAAAATTACTTCTTGTACGAGTAAACTTTCGAGTACATAGGAGGCAGCACAGACAATCTGAACTTTGCATGTAGGTTTATCCTTAAATAGTGGCCTCGTGCCGAGGGAGGTTTGAGAAACTTGGCCACTACTTTCATCCAACTAGTTTAATGGCTCATCTTGGTCCTGTATCTCGCCAAAATTCTACATTGCAGACAAGAAAGGAGGCGGTTGAGAAAATGAACCACCCAAATTTTTTGTGCAGTTCAACTGAAATGGAGCATCCTTGGCGTGCAGACTGATTAAGTGCCAGATGAATATACACGTCAACCAACTTGTCTGGAATCTTTAGACTCCATGCCATATAGTTCGCTACCATATGTGCCGATAACCAAAAGGCACAAGTTGGGACCAAAGACTGGACTGCGTTTTTCTGGGCTATGCACCAAGCAATATTTTTGGTGTTCACTCTCCTAATACTTAGAGTTTGACAATTGGTTGACGCCGGTTGATACTCGAATGAATATAGGCACTTCTTGTCAACATCTATGCTTGTCTGAGTGAACTTTGGAGTACATAGCAGCAGCATAAGTACCTGTCCATCTGATCATTTTGTGCAGTTCTACTGAAATCACCCGATGTAATGATTTGCCTACGAGTTCAGGCTCCAAATTACTCCTTTATGAAGTCGGCAAACAGTAGCACAATACCAAATTACCAATACATATGACAGGCACAATAATCAGGATAAAGACCAGTACCAATCTATGTGAGGTAGCATATCAATTACTATTTCCTTTGACTAGAAGCCGAGATAAGCCAAGCGACTGACAGCAAAGGAAGAAAGCAAGCGGAGATTAGCGACTGACAGGAAAGGTCGGAAGTTGTCGAGGCAATGAAGCACCCAAAGTTTTTGTGCAGTTCCACCAAAATCGACCATCCCTGTTGGCACATATATTGAGAGAGTGAGATTACTGTAATAGTGGTACTAGTTGATGAAACATGCACTAACAAATAGAAGCACCCTCATTATCTTAATGGGTAAAGTTAGCAACATAGTAGTCTTGCTTAAAGAGAGGTATTAGTTTATTTAATCAGTGCCAATTAGCTCAACTCAACACTCAAAGCATTGCCATTTATCATAGGTTGCAAAACTTTAACGTGCAAAGATAAAGGAGTTTCTCATGATAGTAGCACGATACAAATAGAGATGACAGCAAACTAATATGGATGAAGGCCTTAGGCCCGTACCAACCTGAGAAAAAAGCTTATTCATGTAGTCCCATAAGAGATGATAAAGCACTCACTGGAATCACACAATAGTATATATTTTTGTGCACTTCAAATGTATAGTTGAAATCACTCTTGTTTACTACTGCTGAGATTATATCGAAAGATTATCAAGAACTTCCAGCAGAGTTAAAGCACTGGCTGGGATACAGTTCATTGTATTGTCTTGTGTAGTTCCACTAAAATGTATGATTGGCACAACATGATCCCTTTTTGCACAAGTAGGAACAAGGTGAAACCTTCATTACCTTAGTGAGAAAGGATAGGAAGACATTAGCATATTACTCAGCCGGTAGCATCAAATTCATGATGGACAATACGCAAAACATTGCCTCATTGAACCAATGGCGATAAATTGACATGCAAAACAGTAGCACTATTATGTCATGACACTAATAATATTCCCTCCCTGCTCCACCACATGATTCACCTCCATAGACAAACATACACACGTACATGATTCAGCATAGGGTCCTACTAAAGATTTGTTTAACTCGAACAGGAAAATTAGGCAGTAATAAATTAGTGGTACTTAAGTACTCCTAATTAATTAAGTGAGACATCAGAAGTGGAAGGGCTCCTTGGAGGATCGCCTCACATGTAAGGTAGTCGTTACCGGAGCCCTTGAATGGCCTCGACTGAGGCCTCTGGCTTCAGCAAGATTGCCTTAGCACTGTTTATTCTTCTTCTTCCTCTTCATGCTCTGTTTCTCTTTCTCCTCACCAGTTGGTGAAACCAAGTACATGAATGGCCTTCTAATTCAGAATTGGTTTTGTCAGTGAGGGTGTACAAGTGTACCAGTAAAAAATAGCATTATTTTCTCATGGAAGTCGGAAAATAGAGATGAACACATGCATTAAATATCATTCTTACCTAAAGGAAGGTTATGGAGCAAATATGGATGGTGAGGATTGGAACACAGATCTCCCTTTGTGCAGTTCCACCAAAATGAACCAACTATTCCATTCTGACATTCCAGTTAAACAGCACAAAAGACACTTCTTTTAAGAAGAGTTTTGTGCAGTGCACCAAAAGGTCACAACAGCAACCAGGTGAATTGGATATCCCTGTTTGCACAAAAAGGCACAGAAGAAACAGTCAGAGTCTCAAACAATTACAGGCAAAAACATTTGGCTAAACTTGTCATGGCTAATAACAGTGGCATGGCTTCATCTTTACCAGGGACATTAGATTAAGAGTTGTGGGTGCACCAGCAGTCCAGCACCATGTACGTAAACAGGGGCATAAAGTGGTGATTCATAGTTTGTTGCCCCGAGAAACAAACATCCAAGAAACATATCTGGGTTGGTCCCATTTTTGTTCACTCTAGCCACCTACTCCTATGTGTGGATAGAAAATCTAGTCCTGGTCATACCACTATGTACAGCGTTACCCCTATATTTCCCTTTTCGACCAAGAGACCGGTTGGATGACCAGTCTGTACTACTTTCACCCCCCTTTCCTTCCAGTTTGTAGCAAGTCCGATGTACATACTAAATTCCCCCACCCCCACTTTATTTATTGTTTGAACCAAGTACTCCCTCCGTCCGGAATTACTTGTCATCAAAATGGATGTGTCTAGAACTAAAATACATCTAGATACATCCATTTCGATGACAAGTATTTTCGGACAAGGGGGTACAAGATCCGACTCCATGAAGTAGCTTTACCTCTAACAATAGAAGAAGAAGAAAATATGTGACATTGGACCATCCGATCAAGATGGGCTGAGAGGTAGAAAATGATGCACATGCAGTGACGTAGCGAGCTGGGGAAGTAGAGCTAAGGAGGTTTTGAACGAAGATATACCTGAAGGTCATCGAGATGTGGATAGGTGGGCGACGGGAGGCCAGATCCGGCCACAAGCAACGATGAAGGGATCGGAGGACCTCCCGCGCCGGCGCTCGGCCAGAGATAACGGTGCGGCCGACAGTGGGTCTCCTCCCTTGCTATCGACGACGGCCTAAACGCTGCCCCTCCTCCCCTTCACCGGTGGAGGGGGATACGTCCGGATCTGTAACCAGCGGTGAGGATAGAAAGCTAGTGTTTTTTGAAGGGAGAAAGACAGTGTTACTACCCCTATCTTGTTTAGATCTGGAGAGGATGAGAGTGTGTGAATAGAGCAACCCTAGCAAGCAAGCGCGGAGGCTCCAGCCTATATATACGTAGTGGGGTAGTTTTCCTTTTTCACTCCATCAAAACAATCGTTTAAAATTGTGTACTACTACATGCCAGGTCACAGTACTTTTTAGTTGTTGATTGGTTTTTGAGATAGCTACCCGCTTGTTCCAAGTGGTCTTACGGTGTGCCAGGTCGCACTTTGTATCGTTCAAGTCTGGTACTACAAGTCCCTCCATTAAATGAACAACCACCCCCTCGTAAAAATTGTGAACAAGCCCACGGCTAAAATTAGTGGAAACGTGGGTTGCCCCAACATGCATTATTATTTATATTTTCTACTCCCTCCGTTCCTAAATATAAGTCTTTTTTATTAGCCACACCTAAGACAAGATTTTTTTTTATTAGCAGTGAACCCCACATGTCATAGACACAAAAATTGTGGCAAGATTCCCTTAGGCAAGCCAAAGTGTGCCTAACAATTTGAGTAACTCAGGTTAGGCAAGTGTGGAAAGTGTGGGAAAAATAATGTGGCAACATAAGACAAACATAGTCACAATCCAAACAGCCCCGTAAATTTTTGTGACATGCATGAAAATTTGGTTAGTTAAATTTATAGTCAAAATTTGGCAAGGTGCATCAAATCAACACATGCAAGTATCAAAAGGAAAGTCACGGCATGCATGCATGTGTTGTACTCCCTCCGTTTCCAAATATAAGTCTTTTTAGAGATTGCAACAAGTGACTACATACGAAGCAGAATATGTCTACTCCTACATACGAAGTAGCCCATTTGAAATGTGTAAAAAGACTTATATCGAGTGCAGTGCTTTGATGTGTTGCGTCAACTCATACAAGACCGAGAAATTTGATTACTACAACGCCCTCTCCCTCACAGACTGAGCTCCGGTGCCTTAACTGCACCTGCCTTTGGCTGCATGACAGGAAGGCCAACCACCTGTTGGGCCCACCTGTCATAGACGCAAAGGCAGGAGCAGTAAGTAGAAGCTTTCGCTACACACTATCCCTCCTACACGAGGTGGACGGACATGCAGCAGTGGATTCGATATTGTAGAACTAGGAGTAACATCATTGTTCGTCTTCTCGAAGAGGCAAAGAGCCAAGCGCAACCCGAACATGGCAGTTGCGAACGCTCGCTTGGTGCGGTTCCTTGGAGTACTAGCCAAGCTCTTGCATGAGACAAAATTGCTATTGCTTAACAATTAAACTCCATTATCCATTGGTTGATACTCATTCTGCATAGGTCCACGCGCTTAGCACCGTTTCCTCCTGGGGTCACCAATGTTTATTTGCTAATTAATAGCATTGCATGCAATGAACTAGCCATTGCAAGTCATTAAAAGCATACACACCTCTCATCTCTTATTGGTTGATATGTCAAGAAACAAGAAACAAGGTAGAAGTTAATGCACCACGCCTAAGTGTTTTGGGACTATTTGGTTTTCGTAAGATGACTTACACAACTAGAAGGAGGGAGTAGTATAGCCCTGTAAACCGGAAAGGAGTATTTGCCTTTCTAGAGATTTCAACAAGTGACTAGACTACACCGTGTGCAGTACTCCCTCCCTTCCGGTTTATAGGGCTCAAATCTCAAATCTCATGAACCAAGGCATTTTGAGATTGGAGGAATGTATCTCGTACTTTACAAAACTACCCTAATTAAACTCATGCATTAATTACATAGTTCTCTTGTTTTCCTCTCCGCCTTGGTTGTGGTGCACAATATTGAGCAGTCCTATATGACTAGCCGCTCTATCTACATGCTGGACATTTCAAAGCATCCAGGCCCGCGTGCCATCCACCAAATTAGAGCGAGGTGCTACAGTCGAGACTCACATGTCACCCCGGTGTGGCCGTCATGACCCGTCATATCACAAAACCCACACCTTTACTACCAGTGGTAAGGTGGCCTCCAAGTTGGACTGGACGAAGCAACCATCATTTCACTGGAACGCTCGTTCAAGCCCTTTCTTCCCTTTCTTGAAGAAAACCTCACTCCAGGCTACTCACTTCTGCCATTTTTCTTCTGTACCGACGAAGGAAAGATGGGCGAATCAGTTATGCTGCTATATTTTAATTCCAAGAATCTTCTTTTTGTGAAGCACCAACCGATTCTCACATCCTATTCTTTTCCTGTTTTCATTTCTATTGTGGTTTCCTTTCGATTGCTTTTTGTTTGTCAGTTCATTGATGGATCCTGGAGCACTAGGCAAAGAGTTGCCGGCGGACAACCCACTGGAGACAGCGATCTCCAGGAAGCGAGCACCAACCAACGAGTTGACCATGTTGGCGGGCCAACCCATGGAGATGAAGAACTCCAAGAAACAAGCACTGGCCAAAGAGTTGAGGACGTTGGCAGACGAACTCCTCAAAGGAAGTTGGAAGAACAGTAAGGGCCCCACCGTGCCTACCCCAGGAACTCTGATTGCCACCTATGTGAGGCTCAAGATCGAGTTTGAGGAGATAGTCGCCGTTGAGAAGCAGTATTCCCCTGGCAAGGTGATGGCCCCCATCGAGGACGAGGAGATGGCCCCCGTAGGGATGAGATCCCCCGGTGAGCTGCACAAGGTAAAAAATAATGGCTTATTATCATAGTTGTGGTTTTTGATTATTCACAATGTTCTTGCTAATATGTTAGGGTTGTGCAGGTGTCGGTGGACGTCCTTGATGATTCCGATGTCGTGGCCCGTCCTGTTGGCATCGCCCCGGAGATCGATTCCGATGCCGTTGTCCATCTTGTGGACATCGCCCCGGAGATCGATTCCGATGTCGCGGTCAGTCCTATGGACATCGCCCCAAAAATCGATTCCCATGCCGCTGTCCATGCTGTGGTCATTTCCCGAGAGATCGATGACAAGAAATAGTTGGTTGCGCTAATCCTTCATGGTAGTTTGCATTGCCCTGTGTTTAATTACCAGAACGATGTGTCTTATCAAACCATCTTAGGGCTAGTGCACTGTCTTCTGTGGGTAGATCTTGCTACTTTTGTTTGATAGTGAATCATGCGATGAATCATGCAAACCCTCTCCGAGTTATGGAAACAGATGTATCCTCACCAGCTTTTGATGTAATATATGGCATGCTTGGATGTAAGTTTGAACTGTTTATCATATCAGTAGGGCTTGTTTGATGATTCTTGGTGTTAGTAGGCTAGCTACTGTGCGAGCTATAGTACTTGCAAAACACTTACCAAAGAGAAACGTTGGGGCTGATGAGCTCGTGGTATGCTTATACTTATCCCTCATCGATCGACCAATAGCCCTAGCTCCTAAAATTGTAGGCTTAGTGATCGATCAGACAATAGTCGACATACATTCAGGCCTCATTTGGTTCATAGGGTTGGAAAATCGTAGCAAAAGTATAGAGAACGTGCAACACAAAATCATAGCAGTGCAGAGACGTACTCCCTCCGTTCCAAAACAGATGACCTAGGCAGGCTAGTTTGGCCTAGTGGGTTTCAGTGATATGACATGGTACAGTGCCGTCCAGTCTTCGCGTGTGGTAGCAGTATTGAGGGTACAGTAAGTTTTCTTGAAGAAGCGGAATTCAACGAAGTCATGATGGTTCCTTCGTCCGAACAACTTATAGTGGGAAAGGTTCGGCCTGCGATACGACCAGGGTAGACCAGGATAATTTTGTGCATGGCAGGTGGACCAGGATGGTCGACGTCCCACATGTCGGCGAATGAAAGTATTCTTTCCGATATAGAGGACGAGCAACGAGTATTCATTGTTTATTTTTGATGAAAGCTATTGTCTCCACTGTTACGGCGGAGGAGTGTGAAACACGGCAGCCCAGTGAACTTGGCATGTGCACCACTCCCTCCTTCCTCATGTAATGCCCAGGTTACATCTTTTTCTCACTTTCTCTCTATCTATTTCCTCTCAAATGTTTTTTACCTTTCTTTTTTTAAGACACAATTGTTTTTATGCCTTTTTTAGAATTATTTTTTATACCTAGGAGCACGTGTAGAGACGGGCTCTTGCAGAGCCCACTCCTTGACTTTGTCAATGCCTCTCTCTCCTCCACATAAGGAGTACTACTTGCTATGCATGCATGCGGCGGGCAGCTGGCGTCTTAAGGGGCCAGGGCGGTGAGAGCGGGCTCCGGAAGCGGTCCGGACTCCAGCATGGCCCACCTCACAATATCACCATATATTTCTTGGAGTCCGTGCACGGCGGGCGGGCGATCTCTTCTCCCTCCCCCGTTTCTCCCTTTTCAGCCGACACCCGCCGAACGATTAGATTTTGGCTATCGATGGTTTATTCAATTACGGTCCCATGTGTCAGTGAAATTGCAAAACAACGCGTGTCCCCTCTAGTGAGCGGTGTGCGAGCCGGACTGTCGGGGTTGCGACGCGTACGAGTCGTAAGTGTGCCGCCTTTTCCTTTAAAACTTGTGAAGCGTAACATTTTCGTGCGATCGATCGATAGAAATCCAGAACAAAATGACGAGGGCGGTGCTTTCCCGCTCGTTAGGCAGGCTAGTTCGAGTGATATGACGTGCTACAGTGCCGTCCACTTGCTCCATTTTTATGTAAGCAAGAGTTTACACTCTTACGCGGGAGGAGTGCGAAACACCGCGGCACTGATTTTGATCGAGGGATAACTGTTCTGTGCCAAATAATGGAGAATTGTTAGCGATTATAGCATGATAGTTAGGGCATCTCCAGCGTTGGCCCACAAATTTACACCGGCATCTGTCCGAGGACACTGATGGATGCCATCCGATGCTGCCCGCATACCTTTCGATAACTATATGAACTAACCGGACGAAATTCGTGCTAACAAAACAAATTTCAAATTAACCGAATGAAATTCATTACATTTCGATAACTTTTCCTACAAACTGGACGAAATTCATTACATATTTCGCACAAACCGTACTAAAACCTACTGTAAACCTAATCTAAACGATCGCTGGTGCCCAACCACCATGTCCGGCCATGAACCCGAGACATTCGGCCATTGCATTTGCCTCCTCCTCATCCGCCTTGATAACCTCCTCCTCCGGAGCACAAGGTTATGAAGATTTCCGCCTCCACGTCGCCGTCAAGCGGCTAATCGGCCGCCGATGTTTACCCTACCAAGCTTGGCGTTGACTGAGTGGAGTAGCGGTGGCCTTCCCGGGACCAGAGCGGCGGCAACCTACCGTGTACTACTCTTCCTCGCTGCCGGCTGCGCCCGCGCACGCACGCCGGCTGAGGGCGGCTGGGGGGGTGGGGGAAATCTCCTTCGTTTTCTCCTGCAACAGTACGTCGAAGAGAGCTTTGGAGTGCGCCCGGAGCGGAGCCGCCGATGTCCCTCGTCTGCTCCTGCGAGAGTACGTCCAAGAGAGCTTCGGAGCGCCAGGAGGCCATGGTTGAAGTGGTACCGACAGAAGGAAGGGACCGGAGGAGAATAAGTGTGGGTCTTTGGCTATGGCTGGGAGCTGGGGCTCAAGTTAATATAGCGGGCGAATGGCAATGAGCCGCGGCAGATGGATGGACAACTGGCGCCGGAGTAGGTTCGTCGGGCATGAATGCGGACGCTGCTTCAATGACTTAACTGCATATGCGTTTGGGTTACTGACATGTGGGCCCAACGGGCATCTGGCCCGCATGTCAGTGACACACCAATTGCACCTGCAGTTAAGTCCGGTGAATGCGGCATTGACATTCTGGAGAGATGGTGACCATTTCAGGCGGGAAGCGCGCGCTAGCGATGGAAGGGGTTTCGGTGTGAAGTGGCACTAAGATCGGTCGCTCACGATAGTACATACTCCGTACCATACTACCATAGTACCCTCTCTAGCTTAGGCTGTTTTATAGATTGCCGTTGTGATGGACGATATGAATGAGCAAGGCGGTCCGAGTATGATCGTTGGTGTTGAGCCAGGTGAGTACATGCTCGGTGTTCGCGTAGGCCTCCATCAAACATCTAGACAGTAATGTCAGGCACCGCCGGGGTGCACAGGTGATGGGATCGCCATTTGCGTTGCGCCATGAGCCGGACTTTGATTTAGAGGGCGACGTGCATGCATTAGCCTGCTTTGACAGCGTGAGCGTGAGTGTCTGATGCGAAGTATTTCATTTTCATTTGGCTGGCGAGGGTGCGTTGCAGCGACGAGTCTGTGGTTTTATTCCCCACATACGCATAATTTTGGTTTTTACAGTATTTCTTTCTCCATTAACAGGTAGGCCCGTGTAGATAGATAAAGAACACGAGCTGATGAGGCGCATGTGGACTATTTGACTGGTCAACCAGACAAATACGGAGCTATACGCTGAGCCAGTGACCGTATAATCACCATATCTCGTATACAATGATCAAAGTGAGCTATCAAGACAAGTTCTATGACCGCCAATGCATTTTACTCGGTAATAAATGACCAGGATTGAAGGGGAATCCAAATTTGCTTCGTATTCTGTCCTTGAGCTCTTGACAAACCAATGCACTATATGATTGTTCGGCCACTCCACCCCAGAGCTCTCACCAAGCGTCATTCATGCCACCGCGCCGCACACTAATCGGTAAGGTAGCGATGGCATACCACCACGCCGAGTTCCTCGCTGCCCATGACCGCACACAAAATGGTAGGGAAGTGATGGCATCCCGCTGTGCCGAGTTCATCGCCGCTCGTGACCTCACAAAAATGTGGGAGGAATTTGAAGATGCCAAAGCCGAATGTGCGGTAGAGCAAGAGGTGGCCAAAGCCGCATAAAGGGAGCGGAAAAGTCAGAAAGCACTCAAAAAAAAGAGGCCCGCCGCCGCAAGAAAGAAAAGGACGCACGCGCTGCTATGGAGAGGTCGGCGGAGATCCAAGCATGGTGGGGTGTTGCCGACAAAGCCGGGAAGGAGAACGACGGCGTCTGGCCAGCATGTGAGAAGTAGTAGTACTAGTAGTTAGTGTGTGTGTCTGTGTCTGAGTACGAGCATGTACCAATACTACTAGTTACTACTGTAGTTTTTAGAGCAAATTACCAGTACATTAGCCTAGACTAAATGGAAAAATACCTATCCTAAGCATCAAATGGCATCTCTTTCTCTATAGGAATTGAGATGCATGTCATCTCACTTCCTATTATTTTCATATTCCTATCCTATGAACGAAAGGAGGCCTCTGTTGGAGTAACTACTGTAGCTAGCAGTACTGCTGGTATAGTAGTTTTCTTCAAGAAGCGGAATTCAACAAAGTCATGATGGTTCCTTCGTCCGAGCAACTTCAAAGTGGGAAGTGGGCATGTGATTTGACGGCTCATTAGTCATTGTTACTGCGGCGCGACGACATGGGTGACTCTCCCTTGGAGTTCTGCGTGCATGGCAAGTGGACCAGGAGGTCGACGTCCCACATGTTGGCAAACGGAAGTATTCTTTCCGATATCGAGGAGCAAGGAAACCGCGTGGTATAGTATCACTGCTGATTGGTTCGCAAAAAAAAGTATCACTGCCAATTTATAATTATTTTTTATTTCTGATGAATGCTAGCGTTTCGACTCTTATGACCAAGGGTGCCACACATGGCATGTGCTGGATGTCCCATACGTCAGTGAAAGGAGTGGGACATGAACAGCGTGGTAGAGCCCAGCGTAAAAAAACAGCGTGGTAGAGCGTCTCCACTTCTTCCACTTCTGGGTCGGAGACCACACATAGTAGTACTTAGTGGTATGAACAATACAAAGTGCGACTCGGAGAGAAAGACACATCTAGTTGGAAGGTCTCGGGGCATGCACGTAAACAAATATAAAATTTAATATGTGCCTCCAAGTAATATAGTAGTAGTAGAGTACTTAGGCACGTACTCCATAACATCACCGTGCATTGCACGTACAACATTTAGTGGTAGTACGTAGTAAGAGATAAATGCCGCCCAAGAGTTCCCTTCTCGACCTACTTTTGGGTGTTTGGTAGAGTGTATGGAGGGTGCACGAGTCCACACTAGTTTAGCACAAACACACCAGAAGCATGCATGAAGAGAGCATGCATGACGAGGGGTGTTGAGTTGAACATGCATGAAGAGGGAACAACTATGCTGAGACGAGAACGCAACCAAACACACCCTATATGCCACGCATGTTCATACCATTTATGCCTTTCTACTTCACTTACTGCGCTACATTACTCAGGTTCGTGCGTCCACTCCTGGGTACATGTCCGTCTCGTAGTTCCAGTCCCACGTGTTCTTCATATAGATGGAACGATCCCTGCATAACATGTGCACCTTGATGCTAGATGTCTCGCTGTTGGCAAAAGGATGAACAAAGCTCACGTACAAAAATAGAGTGGAAGAACATAGATTCCGGACGACCGAGAAGGAGCAAGGAACCTCGTGGTGGAGCGTCTGCACTCATAGTATTTAATATTATTCAGCGATATAAAATTAACCAATCATCTCCACATTGAACTGGAAGAGTATGAAACACGGCAGCCCAGTGTAGTTACATCATACTAGTACATGGCTAACCCACGCTATCACAATATTTCTTGGCTTCCATGCGACACCTATCTCTAGTAATCCAGCAGCCCGTATCGCTTCTCCCCCCTCTTCTCTTTCAAAGTGCGGCGGGCTAGCGTTTCTGTCGTCTATTGAGGTCGGTTAACTATCACATGTTAGCGACATGCCAAGAGCATTCTAAAAAAATTCCTTTCACATTCCATTTTCAAAAAGAAAAAAAATCCTTTCACGTATGAATTTGCATGTATGCTTTGAGCAACTTGCATGTCCTATACTGCTCATGTTTGATACTCTAACTTAGCTAGAGGTTAGACTAACTCATGACTAACCCTGAACTAACTGTAGCCAACGAGGTGTTTGGGTGACAAGGTTAGGTTGACAACAAATGCACTTCATGGAGAGAGAAAAGTGATTTTTTCAGTGGTCCCAATGAGAACTATCTCCAGTTAGCACCTCTTGGGTGGGATAGTTTTTTTTGGTGGGTTCGGTGCAACTTGCTCCAATTTAAACCCCCATGCTTGGATACTTTAGGGCTATTTGAGCCCCAACTAGCTCAAACTAACTCTAACCCATGGATCCAAACAGGGCATGTGGCCAGTCTCGACGCGGAGCAGTCGCGTGCACCGGGAAGTGGCGCTCTCTCGGCCGTCGCGCCACTTCAAAGCCGGCGCCAGTGAGAGGTCGCCTCCGCGCTAGCCGGGCATTAATGCGGCACTGACGCTCCAGGGCGACGCTGACCGTTTCATGCAGGAAGCGCGCGCTGGCAAGGGAGTATAGGTTTTGAACCGTTTCAGGTGTAGTACTGGTAGTTTGCAAAACTACTCAATTATTGCACTCAGTTTCCTAAGAAATTGTGGTAAAAAACATTACTCCACAGCCCGCTTCCCTTCTCCTTCCTCTTCCACCACCCACGCACGTCCGCGGGAAGCGATCGGTCAACCCTTATATAGGAGTGCTAGCACGAAAAGATGCATGCATGACCACTAAAATTTCCATATTAAAGCGCCGCTCCGGCGGGAGTATGGCGTATGTTGTTACCTTCGGCCGGCCCATGGCTACCGGGCGACGGTGACCAGAGAAGAGGCGGCGGGAGGGGAATGAAAGCAAGTACTGTTTGGGTTCGCCTTTCGGCTTAAATAAATGTGCATCATCACGTGTACCCGCGGGTGCACAAATTGTAACATATGTGTCTGCTTAAGTGGGCGTCACGTAACTGGTATGTGTGTGAGAGACAGAGAGATTCTGAGAGACAGAGTGCGTGTGTGCGACTCTACTCTTCGGGCATGTACTCAACCTTTTGCATCGGGATATAAGTATAATGGTATTTACTTTACCTAGTGATTTACGTGGCCATGTTAACGTGGTTGTGTCAAAAAAGTCACTTCCTGCTCGTGATTTGCGTTATATAATTACAAGCAAGATGCTCGTGCATTGCAGAGCACATCAATATGCATTTTTTTACAAAACACCTGTTGTTATTGACCCATGCAGGAGTAATCCCATGTGTAAAAACTAATGATATCTCGAGAATTTTATCGGAAAACTGGTATCTCGAGAATGTCATTGAAAAAATGAAAGATGAGAGATAAGGCGAGGAGGAGTGGAGCATGGTGGTGACTGGTGGTCGGAATGGGCGGAGGCATGGGGATGGACGACGCCGGCAGGCGGCGCCGGCCACCATGCATGCTAGATTGTTCCAGAGACTTATTCCTTTTTTAAATGCTGAGCAATGAGGTTGCGGGAGATAATGATGTGGAGAGAGGTGCGGGTATCTTTTGTAAAATTATCATAGTTTGCTTTCTATCCTCAGATATAGATCATACGGTCTGTATTACAAGATGGCAGGCACACCATCACCGCCAACTCATTTTTCTATAAGGGTACAGATGATAAGGTTGCTGACCACTAAAGTAAAGTGGAATTTGTCCATGTTATGCAAGTAAATAAAGGTGATTGTTTATCATACGGGTAAGGTTGGATGAAGGGTGGTAGGAACAAATGCTCCGCCTAGAGCATGTGTGTGTGAGATGGAGTCTTAGTGTGTGTGTGTGTGTGAGAGAGAGAGAGAGAGAGAGGAGAGAGAGAGAGATGGAGTCTTAGTTTGTGTATGTGTGTGTGAGAGAGAGAGATGGAGTCTTAGTGTGTGTGGGGGGTGTGTGCATGCGTGCGTGTGTGTGTGTGTTTGTGTGTGTGAGAGAGAGAGAGAGATGGAGTCTTAGTGTGTGTGTGTGTGTGTGGGGTGTGTGTGTGTGTGTGCGCGCGCGCGCACGTGTGTGTGTGTGTGTCGCGGGGTCCTCTGTGGCGGATGTAATTTAAGTGTGCATGGCTTCATCATAGAGAGGTGATGTGTATGGCAGAGGCCACCAACGATGGGGTGCGAGAGAGAAAATGCTCGTAGAGAGGGAAGATAAGGTGTGTGCGCGTGAGTGGAGTCGACATCGAGAGAACATGTTTGTTCGAGAGACACCGAGGAAGACTACTATATATTGATGGTGCATGTAGGCGGGAATTAAACAAAGGGATGGTCTTATTGGTTTCGGGGATATAGGGGAAGAGTGAGAGGCGGGGGTAGCTAGAAGGAGATTGTTAACTGTGAGTGTGTGTTTTACCCATCCAGGCGGAAGTTATGTGCACAAAAGAGGAGAACGATTCGATGTGGCGTTAGGATTGAGGGTAATTAACTACGTATGGAGACATAGAGACCTTGAACGTGCATGTGTGAGAGGTATACATGTATACGTGGGATGTGTGTGTGTGTGTGTGCACGCGCGCATGATCGAGATAAAAGAAAGAATACATAAGTCATAAGATCAACGACATGGGAGAGACGGGTCGGTATGACAATATGTATGCATGTGAGAATGCAGGGAAGAAGGCCCGACAATTGAGCATGTGCTTTTGTCTTTAAGCGATAGTGGCGTGGGCTGGAGCATGCATCTATGGCGAGCAGAGGGAGTGAGGCGCAACGATTGTGCAAAAGAGACCAACCTATAAATGCATATATATGGAGAGACATATATAGTTTGGGTGATAGGAAGCAAGACTCCGTGCGAGAAAGAAATGTTGACGGAGAAACTATAGATAGATACAGAGATGGAGATGCTAGCTAGAGGGACATCCACTAGTTTGGGTGTTGGAGATGACCGTCGGGTGGTTCAAAGGGTGAAGTTATATATGTGTGTGACAGGGCACTTGACTGCATGTAGAGAGAAACATATGTAGTGTGCGTGATAGGAATCAAGAGTGAGGGCGAGAAAGAAGGTTGATGGAGAAACAGATAAATAGAAAGATAAATATGCTAGCTAGTGTGCGTTAGAGATAGGAGTCGAGTGGATCAGAAGGCTGGGTTATGTGTGTGGGTGTGAGAGAGATAGAGAGAGGGTGTATGTGAGTCACATACAAACAGATATCAGAGAGAAATGAGATCCAGAGAGAAGGAGTTTTGTGTCTGCGAAAGAGAAAGATATTTCACAACGAGAGTGATAACTAAAGAGACATACGAGGGAATGCAAGATATCTCTAGGGAGAGAGGGTGTGTGTGAGCGACATACAAGAGAACAATGGAGAAATATGAGACCCTGGGAGACAGAGTTTGTGTTTGTGTGTGAGAAAGAGATATTGAAGAGGAAGAGTCGTAGGTTCTCATATCTAAGGAGCGAAAGACATCTCTGTATGAGGGGTGTGCGAGTGGCACACATGGGAATAGTAGAGCGAAATGAGACCCCGGGAGAATCATAGTTAGAGACACATAGCAGGGAGCGAGATATACTTAGAGAGAGATAGAGTGATGAAGGTCGAGGGAAAGAGTACCGTCAGTGTGTTACGAAGATAAAAGATCATTGTCGACATACAGGTAGCATGAGAGATACCTGAGAGACGATGAACGCGTATAGGTCCAGAGAGATAGTCCTATATAAGCATGAGTGATAGCTATATGAGACGAATATCTGGATTAAAGGGGATTCAAATATTTAAATTGGAGATCACGACATCGATAATATCATAACGCAAATTGGTGTATCAAACATGCATATTCATTTGAATTTGGGCACACGTGTAATGTTATATAGTTTATCAATATTGGTGATCCATAGATTCTTCAATTACAAACAATGCATGGTTTATATGCAATTAATGTCTAAACGGGATTACACTATATGTTGCGTGTGTGAAACACATTATACATGTTTGATAAGTAAAAAAAATCCGCATGAAACACACATTAATTGGAGACAGTTAGCGAGGAATGCATACATTGGATTTCAACATAAAGTGGTTTCAAATATTTGAAAATCCAAATTGATGGATACAACCTTATGAATCCGAGATCATGCCATTTGTAAACCATATCTATGTATAAATGGTGTTGTGCTTTTGAAAGTATATATATAAAAAAATGATGTATATAGAATTTAATTCCAATTGAAAATGGATCCCGCCCGAAAAAAAATAGAATACAAACGGGATTCGAATTGAGTTGGCACGGTAAACGTGCACTCTGCAAAATTTGAACGAAGCGGGGAAAGTCGCAGTAACCGCCCGAAACCAGAATCTGTGAGATGGAAATCACTACTGCCTATCCCTGCCACGCAAAGCCTATCTGCTGGATTTCTATAGGTTTCGATAGGGGTAGGTTTGTAATTTCACCCAAACATGACGTAACCGCCTCTCACCCGGATTCATACACAGTGGGCGCCAAAACACACTGTGTCCTCGGCCGAAATCGACTCCCTCCCCGATTCATATTCATACATGGTGGGCGCCAAAAACAAACTCTCGTCGGCAAATATTCGATGTATGCAAGATTATCATTCTATCCCCAACTGACTCATATTGATGTGATGTAGTAGAAATTTGAAACAGGGGCTAAGTTTGTAAATTTCCTTGCATTTGAGACAAGCGCACCCTGAATACATGGTTCCCCCCTTCCTCTCTAACTCCCTTTTCCCCATTCGTACTTCGTGGGTGCCAAAACACCCTCTCCACCGCCGTTCGCCACCCCATCCACCGCCGTCCTCCTCCACCATGCCGGAGCTGATACCCCGACGCCGCTGTCCATTGCAAGAGATCGACCTCTCTCATCCACGGCTTCGGATCGGGATCCTTGCATCCCGTCCTCTCGCTTCATCCCCGCCGTCGTCCACCTTGCCGGCGCCGCTCCTATGACCGTCTCGTCCACCGCGCCCCGCCGCCACCGTCTACCCTTCTAGATCTGCTTCCACGCCGTCGACAGCCATCGCTACCGCAGCACCGTCAAATTCTCAGCAGATGCGTACACGGCGCCGCACCAGAGGCGGTAGTCTTTCGTATCTGCTCAACTTATTTATCGCAGCAAGAAAATAGATCGCCACTGCTTTACTCTGATTTCTTGTCTTGGATGCAAAGTTGCCTTTGTTCGGTTTGCACCTTCAGATCCGCCATGGAACGCTCAACAGTATACTCCCAATGCTTATGGTATTCCCCTTTTATATTCCACACTAGTTAAATCACAGTAGACTAAATTTCAAAATTGGGTCAGACGATTTTTCAGAGCTCGCCAGAGTTCGCCGGTGCGATCAAAGGGGCTCGGGTGGTTGTGGGGCCTCGCCGAACGAAGAAAACTCGACGCGGGTGGGGGTTGGGGCGGGGTGGTGGAGGAACACAGGCGGTGGGGGCCGGTGGTCCAGCCGGTGGCCCGTGTGGTGTTCTGTATGGGAAGAATCAGAGACGAGGAAGAAGAAGGGTTAGGAGACATAGGATCTTCATCCAACCGCCTGAAATGGTCGAGAGACAGCTGGGAGTTGCATTCTTAATGCGCTCTGGTTCATCATGTGTGGGCACTGCGCAACCAACATTTTATTATCCAAAATCTGCTTGCTCTTCTTTACCATGTTCCTCTTCCGTTCTTCTTTAATATGTAATCTCTCCATTCCTAAATACAAGTCTTTGTATAGATTCCACCATGGACTACATATGCAGCAAAATGAGTGAATCTACACTCTAAAATGTATCTGGGTACATCTGTATGTGATCCATAGTGGAAATCTCTACCAAGACTTATATTTTGGAACGCAGGGAGTATGATAGTAGTACAGTATGTTCCTTGTACTGAAAATGAGCAGGGACATTTGCAGTGTAGAGGTCTATACGGTCAGTTGTGATGGACACTTTGAGCCTCTTTGATTCGTAGGATCTTGTAAACATATGAATAGGATTTGTAGTGGCCTGCCCACTTGAATCCTATAAGAATAGCAAGGAAATGCGGGGAGCTGTGTCGCCTTTGAGAGTTACACTGATATTAATAGTACCGCACCTTCAGTTGAAGAGAGCAGGTATCCGAAGCCTTTCTAGCTGTACCGGCAATACTAGCACATATATTCCAGCAAGTTCCACTTTGCTGATTTTACTCTGATGATTACGGTTTTCCCGTTATATCTACACTATGATCTGTGTAGCTGCTTTGTGTCGCACTAGAAGCAGTCCACTCTTGAAGCTAAACACCGCAATGACTTACAAAATTGGCACCAAGGCATTGAGTGCCATTCTGGATGCAATGAAACTAATACGCTCCCCATCTGTTGATTCTTGTTCAGAATATGATCCTAATGACTTTTCTAACCTCGAGGAGTCAAAGGCAGATGGCCTGTCCTGTTCACCCATCAAGGTGTCTGTTCTAATTTGGCAATGTTTTGTTGATTGCGGGTATCTTGAATATGTTGTCTTGCATTTCTTCTACTTTGTTGCACCGCCATCTGCTTAGTTTACTCATCATATATGTCGAGATGCCATGCCCATCCATTATCAATACATATTCCATCTGTCATCATACCATGTTTTTCCACTCAAATGTTGTTCTTGTGCATCAGACATCAAAAAGGAAGAGGGTGATTGCCAAACCTGAAGGAGCACCAGCAAAGTCCTTAAAAAACGTGGTGGTGCCGAAGAAATCAGACAGCACCCCACTTATATTGGTTGTACAACCAGTGACACAAAACGTAGGACCGACTCCAGCAGACTGTACCCATACTTCACTGGCCACACCACTAGCCCACCACACAGGACCTGCACTCCAGCAAAAGGTATACCAATTTCATTTGCCATAGCACCAGCTATACCACAGAAAAATCACACTCCAGCAAAAAGTACAACAAGTCCACCGGCCGAAGACCTATCCCAACTGTAGAGACGGCCAATTCCTGCAGATTGGAACCCCATTCCATTTATTCCCAGTTTAAAAGACAATGCTTTCAATGTTGTTAGGGACTACGTGCATATATTCCCATCATGGGAAGATTATTGTGAAGACAAACACCATTTTCACATCTTCCTGTCCAACTTACGTGTAAGTGCTATTATTCATGGTTATAATTTTCTTGTTTTATGCTGATTGAACACATCAATGATTTACATTACATTGTTGTAACTAGGCAAGGGTTAATCTGGATAGTCATGACGAGCAAAGCTTGCTTGTGCTTTTCAAGGAAGCATTGCAGCAGTATCGGTGTTACCTGAGGAAATCACACTTTGATGGCAAGTCTATAAACGAATTTCCGGTGAAGTCTCCTGTGCTAAATTTAGAAGACATTGAATGGAAAAACCTTGTTATGCACTGGTCTCGTTCCCAGGATAAGGTAGTGTCTATGAAATCACATGAGAATTTGAACTTCTACTTTTCCGCATGTGCCTTACGGATCTTTTTTGTAGGAAATCTGCTCAAAGAAGAATTCCGGTTTGACAAGAATGACAGGATATCGCAAATATGCTGCCCGCTGCTTTGCTCTTGTTAGTACATGTTGTCCTGTATCACTGTACTTGCATACATACCAGGTTCATTATGTGACAGCAGTATGCATGATAGCTTGCTTATCAATTGTTCGCTCCAAATTATCTGATCTGTATGAATGGTTACATTGGTGTAGAATATATCCAATGCCAATGTTTTTTTAGCTTTGCATTGTTCTTGTAAGTACATGTTGTCCTTTATCAGTGTACTTATAATGACAGGTAGTTTTTCATCTACCATCACTCTGCAGCTTATTTTCTTTTGCCCTCCATTCTCTACACATTAGATCTATATTTACTCTTACCATAAGGTTGGTACTGAAGAAGTTTAGTTGTGCATTGCTCTTGGCTGTACCTTTTGCCTGTATCGCTGCACTTACATTTATAGCTACTTGGCTATGTAGCATCACTCTTCATCTTATCTTAAATATTCTCCATTTTTTCGTATATTATCACATCTATATTTACACTTAACAAAATGTAGAATAAAGGCAATGCTTTTGAAGATGATTATGTGGTAAACTTCTTGAATTGCCCCCCCCCCATCAGCATGGACAAGGCCTTTATAGAGCCTGTCTTCACCAATAATGTAAGTTTTTCCATCTCAAGGCTTCAAACTTTGTTGTATATATTTGGTTAGGCATGACTGCAATAGCAGTTTATTTTTGGTGTTTGCATCAAATTGCTTGTTTAAAGTTTATTATGTAGTTCATAAACAAAAGTTTGTCCTTTCTCAATTTAAGTTTTCAGTTGTACAACCAAGTTTCTTCTTCATACTATGTAAATTAAACTATACAGAGCAAGTGATATTCTTTTGCACTGCATGTATGCTTCTGTTCTTCATCCGTAATCCAGTGGTGTGGTGAACCTACCCACTACAGCACAATGTCAAATTATGCAATGTCTTAACTATGAACAATGTCATATCACTCTACTATTATTTAAGCCGTCTCTTTATTTGCCAATATGAAATGGTATAAATTGGCAGCACACTAACCATTGATACTTATGAGTTCTTGTTCTGTAGTCCAGTGGTGTCGTGAAGCTACCAACTCCTTCACAATGTCATTTCCTGCCATGTCTTGACCTGAACAATACCATATTGTGTTAATGCCATTTTAAACTGTGTCACTTTATTCGTCAGTAAGAAATGTGATGAATTGTCAGCACTGATACTTTTATGTGCAAAACATGTCATCTGTCTGCTTGTTTATCTTTCAGAGTGAGGAAGATATAAGTGTTGAACACGTGCTGTCTCGTCATCTTGCTCAGCTGCTTGCGCTGCAGCTCCCCAGCAGGGCTAACCTTTCTTGAACTCTATTGAAGTGTTGTCGGTTTTGTATATTATTTTGTCGGCGTGTTTATTTGCACTGGTGGCGATCTTTGATGCCCGGTGTATGTAATCTACTGTCTACTTGTGCTTTATTATCATAGTGGCGAACTTTGATGCCCAGTGGATGTAATATGCCGTAATTTCTTTATTGTATAGTCTAGATTTTTCTTATTCACGATGATGCAGTTATTTTACTGTATATATATCCTGTCTTCGCAATAAACCGGCCAAACCGTAAAATTACGGTACATAATCGGGCCGTCATGCAATCACGATATAGGTTGGGCCTGAAACGTGCCGAACAGCTCACGGGCCGGCAGCAGCCCGAAATGATCCCCGACCCATGATTGTGTGAATCAAATCACGGGCTTTTAACAAGCCAAAATTTTCTCGGTCCTTGTTTGGCCCAATCAGATATCGGCTGCGAGCATGCCGGATGCAAACCGGGCCGTAGTTAGGCCCAACTATATGACGGGCTTTTAACAGGCCAAAATTAATATAGGGCCGAAATGTTAAATAGGCCCTTAACAGGCCAAAACTAATATCAGGCCGAATTACTAAGTGGGCCTTTAGCAAGTGGGCCCAAAAGCATAGTGTCCAGTTGACGGGCCGAATCTGATATGGGCCATAATTGAGCCCAAATCCTCTTAAAGGCCCGGACCTGTTCTGGGCCGTAATTTGGCCCAGAATGTGGTAGGCTTTTAATGGGCCGGATCTCATATGGGCCACTATTATGCCCGGAGCGTGGCAATCCATTGATGGACCGGATCAAATATGGGCCGACATTTGGCCCAAAACATGGCAGCCAGTTAATGCGCCAGCCTACTAGGGTCCTCAAAATCTTGTGGGCCTACAGCTAGGCCGGCCCATTAATGTCGGTGAAATCTCGTGGGCCTTTAGCTGGGCCGGCCCATTATGATCTGCAAGAATCTTGTGGGCCTTTACCTAGGCCGGCCCATTATGGCACACAAAAATCTTGTGGGCCTTTACCTGGGCCGGCCCATTATGGCCCGCAAAATCTTGTGGGCCTTTAGCTGGGCCAGCCCATTATGGTGCGCAAAATCTCGTGGGCCTTTAGCTGGGCCGGCCCATTATGGTCCGCAAAATCTTGTGGGCCTTCAGTTGGGCCGACCCATTTAAACTTGATGGGCCGGTCCACGTGTCAACATATCATAGGCGCGTCTCGCCCATTGGATGAGTGACACCTGTGCCAACGCGGACCTGACACGTGTCTCCTCCAGCCAATGATGATTTTACACGTGGAAAATCCCCATTGGTCGGGGCTGTTAACGGGTTATCGGATCCAAAACCCGACCCGATAGCTTAACGGCATTCCGTTACGGTGGATGCCACGTGTCGGTCACCCTTGACGAAAGCACTTCTGTGACGCGCGATTTATCGTCATGGAAGTGGACACTTCCGTGATGATAATTTTGGTAATGTCATGGAACACTTCTACGACAGCACAGGTATGACTATCTTGATTCTTTCATAAAATTGTCATGGATGTACATGCATGACAAAAAACGCGACCTACTATGACAAACACGTATCATCACGGAAGTGTATTTTTTTTGTAGTGCAAGCATGGGGTGCACCTTGTCCATGGCCTCGTCGTTGAGCACCCGAGGCCGGCCGAGCGCCGGCTCGAAGGATCGAGGCGCAGTTGGCGAGGACAGAGGTTTCTTCCCCTTGTCGGCTTGTTTCGGCGCCATGGCGGTGAAGCGGGCGGAGCACAGGTCGGATTGAGAAGACGGAGCAGGGCGTCGAGGCAGCAGTGAGATTGGAAGAGCTGGACGTGGCGAAGGAAGAATAACTGTGTAAGAGGCGGGGCCGCATAGCCAGGCGGATTCAAGGGCGGCGTGGGGAAGCGGAGACGCCCACGTCCAATCAGCCACCACGCATCAATCGAGGCCGCAGGCTTTTGGGGCCCGCGGCGCTCCGTACTTGGCCCATGGCTTCGCCATGAAGCCAAGCCCGAGCACACCTTGGGCCCGGGGGCTACTGTCGGCGTTCTGGGAATGGGGGTCCCCAGACTTTCTTGCCTGCGCCCTACGGCGTGGCTAAGCTAGTAGGCCGTACGGCCCATCTTCATCAACAAGGCATCCAAGACCCTCGCGAGGGTCCAAGCCTCGCGAGGCAGGCGATGCAAGACCTCCTCTGGAGTAGCCTAGCCAGGCAGGCTCATGAGGAGCGGAGATATCAAGGCGGGGCAAACCTCACGAGGCCTCGTGACGTGAGCCATGACACACGACACCAGGCGGGTGCCAGCGCGTGCGGCGTCCTTGTTTCCTCTTTGGTGCTAAGGAGGCCAGCACAGGAGAAGAGTACCGAGGCATCAGGAAAAGGTTGCTATATTGGTGCAACGAGACCAAGACCAGGGGGACGGCGAGACGGAGGTCATCGTGGAGCCCAAGACGGCGTCACCACCAGAGTTTTTCGCAGGCGAAGACCACTTTTGTCAGGATAGCTTGTACTATTTGTCCCCCGTCAAATTGGCCTGCCGTTGTTGGCTCCCTTCCTGCTCGATATTTGGGAAGAGGACCAGGGCCTCTATAAATAGGACTAGCCACCACATAGAGAAGGGGGATCCTCAACCGCACCAGTTCACCAAGCACAAGAACACCTCAACCTCAGGAGGTTGTTCTTCCCCTTGTACTATTCGTCTTCAGCCCAAGAGGCAATCCACCACCACCACACTGGAGTAGGGTATTACACCACAACAGTGGCCCGAACCAGTATAAACCTCGTGTCTTTCTGTTTTGCGAGTTCGTCGAGTTCGTCCGCGAGATCTTAGCGAGCTAGGGCGTAGATCGGTAGGAAGGAAAGACTTCGCGCGCACCGCAGTGTTCGAACCTTAAGGGTTTGCCAGAACCCCACATTCGACAACGCAGCTGCATGACATTTTTTGTGCCATTCATGACGGAAAAAACCATCATAGAAGCGAGGGCGAGGATAATATCGGGGAGTTCCCGGTTATGGTGGGTGGTCGGGGGCCGAGCGATGTGCGTTTCTCTCGTACGTACGCGCGTGTGTGCGAGGCGTTGGGCTCTAACTGAACCCGAATGAGGCGTTGTTCTCTAACTGAGCCCGAGCGATTGCACCGCAGGCTACGCGTTACTGAACCCGAGCGATCGATCGATCCCTTGCCTTGCTGTTAACTGAACCCGAGTGATTCCTTCGCTACTGCTGCTAACTTAAGCAGATCGAACACTGCTGCCTCCTTCCCTTGATGAACAGTGAGCATTGTTGGGGGGTTTGGATGCACAGTTCCAAGTGGGGGTTGGATGAATAGGACCCCGTGGTAGTAGAGGCCGTTGCCGCTGGATGAACAGTACCCCGATTGATCGAGCTGGTGGATGAACAGGATCCCATGGAGGGCTGGATGAACAGGACCCCGTGGAGGGCTGGATGAACAGGACGACCCCGTGGAGGGCTGGATGAACAGTAGCTGATGGAGGGCTGGATGAACAGTAGCCTATGGAGGGGTGGTTGAACAGGACCCCGTGGAGAGGGCCGGTTGAACAGTACCCGGTGGAGGAGCGCGCGGTGGAGGCTGGATGAACAGGAGCCCGTGGATTAACAGTTGCAGGTGGAGGCTGGAGGAGGTCGGCCGTGGATGAATAGGAGCCCGTGGAGGCTGGAGGAGGTTGACGGTGGAGATGAACAGTATCCCGTGGAGTCCCGTTTTGCGGTATGCCACACCCCTCCCGATGAACAGGACCCCCGTTTCGACCGTAGCACTCCAACACAAGTCTGTTTCCTCTGTTTTGCAGTACGCCACACCCCTACCGATCAAAAGGACCCCGTTTCCACCGTAGCAGGTCTGTTTCCTCCGTTTTGCAGTACGCCAGACCCCTCCCGATGAACATGATCATGTTTCTACCATGGCCGGTCGATCACAAGGCCGTTTCCTTCGTTCTGCGGTACGCGAGGCCTCGTTTCCATCGGTTGTTCCGTCCAAGCCGGTTGGCTCCCGATGAACATGACAACGCATTCCGTTCTGACCCAACCGGTTGCCTCCCCATGATCACGACGACGGCGCAGCTTCTCTGTTCCGACCCAGCCATGTTCACCAGCCCTGGCCGTACGTATGCGCGAGTAGGCGTTCGAGACCCCGCCCATATGTACGTACGTGGCCGTATTTTCTTTCTTACACCCTGGCCGTTGTACGTACGTGTACATGCTACGTGCACGCCTCTACTACGACAAGTGCGTGCCTCTACATCGACCAGTATGTACGTACACATTCGCGACCAGACTGATAACGCTACGTACGCTTCGACCAGGTGGTTCCCGACTGTCAGGCACTTCCTTCCGTGCGAAGATGTAGCTGGTGGGTCCCAGCAGTCGGGAGGAAATGTTTTTTGTTTGCAAAATATGATGGCATGTCCGGTGGGTCCCTGCTATCAGGTGGTGGAATCATTATTTTCCGCGTAATAAGGAGGCACTTCCTTGCTGTGGCCGTGGACCCTGCTGTCAGCCTCTCCACGTATAGTACTCTTCCGATGGAAGTCGTTCCTTGACCACGTTGACCACGCCGTGCCGAGAGCACCAGGGCGGTGGACGACGGCGAGGCCTAGGAAGGGGACGACACAGAGCCGGGGAAGACGCGGCAGTGGTTGTCCATGCGGAGAGGAGTACGAGGGTTCACTGGTTCGGCTGTGGTGTGAGGCTGTCGTCGCCGCAGAATAACATGGGGTGTGGGTGAGTAGAGGGATGGCCAGGCCAGAGGTGGGAGTAGTAGGGGTGGTGAGGCCTCCGCGGCATCGCAGCCGGCCACAGGAGGCAAGAGCATGAGGCACGACCGGCACTGGTTTGGGCGGCTGGAGCAAGAAGACCAGAGGTTGAAGAAGCACTAGGGGCGTTGGATGGACATCGTATGGTCACTGGAGCTAGAATCGTTCATGTTGACTAAGTTGACAAAGCCCTCCGCCCCGTCAACTTAGTGGGCCCACAAGTCAGCCTCCCACTATGGTGGGTCCTGGCTAGTGGGGGGTATTCATTTTTTTGTGCGTAATAAGGAGGCACTTCCTTGCGTGCGAAGATATAGCTGGTGGGTCCGACCTGTCAACAGGGGGGAACGTTTTTTCACGAAATACGGAGGCCCTTCCGGTGGGTCCCAACTGTCAGGTGGAGGAATCATTATTTTGCGTGTAATAAGGAGGCATTTTCATGCGTGCGGCCGTGGACCCAGCTGTCAGCCTCTCCACGCATAGTCTACTTCCGATGGATGTCGTTCATTGACCACGTTGACCACTCTACGCTGAGCGCATCCAAGGTGGTGGACGACGGCGAGGCCCTGGACACCAACGAGCCGGAGATGGGAAGACGCGGGAGTAGTGTCGCAGACGGAGAGGTGTACGAGGGTTAACTGGTTCTGGTGCGGTGTGGTTCAGCAGTTGGTGGAGAAGAACAGGAGGTGTGGAGGGGTGGAGGGATGGCCTGGCCAACGATGGAGTAGCGCTTCACGGTGAAGCAGAGCTGCTAGCAGCAGGAGGCGGGAGCAGGTGGTCCTGACAGCGCTGGAGGACGAAGACGAGAGATTTAAGATGGATGTCGGTCGTTGGATGTAAATCAAATGGCTAACGATGTCAGAATCATTTGTTGACTAAGTAGACAACGACTTGCGTTGGCTTCGACCTATTGGCCCACATTTCAGCCTCCAAAAATGTGGCACGTGTTCAACCCATTTTTCAGAATATACAGTCAATTTGATCTCTGTTTTTAGAAGTGCAGTCCATTTGGTGGGCTGGGTGAACAAATAATGTAGCGACCATGCGGCCCATTTATTTTTTCCTAAAAAATTACACGCCATTTGCACTTTCTCGATATACACGATTTTGCTGGGCTGATTCTAATTATAATGTTGGGGCGCAGCAATGTTATCCAAAAATAAATAGGGGCTAAGCATTTTGTTATAAATATATTTAAATAATAAGTGATTTATTATTACGTTGGTCCTTAAATCTTACCAAGCTTTTGTACACAATCACCAGGATTTTCGTTGCCAAAAAAATCCAGGATTTTATTATTAAGAAATTATTTTTATAAGTTTATAAGATGTGGGATATTGTTTTCTGACATATGTAAGTATCCGTTAAATATATGATGACAATAACAATAATATATAATAACATATAAAATAATTTAAATATATATAATATAGTTAAAAGGGAAACATAAGTTGGACCAGGCGTTCCTATTCTTATATAGAAAAATAGAACAGATATCTGCGTTTTCTTAAAAAAATACATAAATTGGGTTGCCGATGTTTCCGGAAAAATAAAATCTCGGATGGGAGGTCCATAGGTCGGTCGATACATGACGGCCCTCAAAAAAATACAAACCGGCATGTCATTGGCTGCGCAAGTTAAAAAAGAAAGCCAATACGGGGCAGCCCAAAACCCAGCTGATACTTGCTGCCCCAGTGATAATAAATGATACCTGCCAGCTCCCTGGCTTCGTTTTGAATTTATCTCCTATAGTTACTACGTTGAAGCACCTAAAAGAAATGTAACTATGTTGACAAACCCGTGGGCCACAACGTCAGTATAGCATTAGGAGGAAGTATTTTTTCGATGAGGCACTTGCTTGCGTACGGCCATAGACCTGGTGGGTCCCGACTGTCCGCCTCTCCACGTATAGTCCTTTCTAGATTCCTCTCATTTGTTCAGCATGTTCACAACGGTAGACAGCGGTGCCGTGGGGAGCGCACAAAGGCACAGGAGGAGATCGGACCACCTGAGGCAGTGCTCTATTTGTAACGGAAGTACTGAACTAGCCTAGTGGCCAAGTGACACTACCCGGTAGGCGACAACTCTTCTGCCCGGGTTCGATTCCACCTGATGCAGGGAAAATATTTCCAAATTTTTTGCCTCTGCCATTATTGATATGTGGGTCCCCATTGTCATCTACGCACACCACATCCAACACTTGCCAAAACTTCGTCCCTCGTTTTCTCTGTTTTTTGCACACTCGACATTGTGTGGGCATTTTGAAAATAGCATACCTTTTTGACTGTGCATCATATGAAGATGTGCTATGCATGAATGTTGATGAGCATGATGTTAATTGGCTTGTAGTTCCATTTTCGACCATGAATAAAACTTCCAACATGATGTTAACCCTGTTTGAAAAGGTCGTGTTAATATAAATGCACTGCCTCTGAAAGTTGCAGTTTCTTATCTGAAACTGAACTTGTAGTTTCTTATCTGAAACTGAACTCGCAGTTTCTTATCTGAAACTGAAACTTGCAGTTTCTTCTCTGAGAATCACATTGTCTGCACTTTTATACTCCTATGAAACTACATTTTTAAGTGCTAAAAATAGATCTCTAGAATTCATAAAATACTTCATATGCTCAGTACTGCAAATCTGAAATTCAAAAGACATTCATATCTAAAAGTACTCTCAAAATACACAACACAAAACACAATTCACAACCTACAAATACTGACAACCCTAAGCTCCTCTCCCTCTTCTCCATTGCAAAACCACCTCCTCCCCTCTCCATCAGCTCCATTCCAAAACCACCACCTCGCCTCTCCCTCTTCTCCATTGCAAAACCACCTCATCTCTCCTCGGATGAGGATCCCCTAACATAGCCCATCCTGCCATTGAGACATTGACACATGGGTCCCAACAAGCACGGGGCCCACCTGTCAGCGACCGAAAGGCAAGGAAACCTCTCCTCTCCATCATCTCCATTCCAAAACCACCGTCTCGCCTCTCCCTCTTCTCCACTGCAAAACCACCCCCTCTCCTCTCCATCATCTCCATTCCAAAACCACCGTCTCGCCTCTCCCTCTTCTCTATTGCAAGACCACCGTCTCTCCTCCCATCTTCCAAAGCTAGCACCGGACAACTCAGAAGGACATCTATGGAGAGGATGCAGTAGCGAATCAGGTAGAACGCCGGCGGCGACCAGGCAAAGTTAGCCAGGTTGAAGGATATCCTTACTTGGTTTGACAATGGGTGGGAGATTTCGAGGATGGTGAGGGCCATGTGGCAATGTATGTGAAAGAGCGAGACAACGGCGATGAGGGCGGTGATGTACTCCTCGACGGCAGTCACGCCGTAGTCCTTCGAGTTCATCGAGTATCTCCTCTGGGCGATGGAGCAGACAGATTCGCCCGAGGTGAAAGTCAGGCGGAGGTGGTGGGCATATAGGTTGAAGGTCGAGCACCTAGAGGATAATGAATAGATCGAGTATGGTGTGTCGTTCGTGAGGGTGCAGAGCCAGCCAGAGCCACAAGAGTATTCGTTCTACCACCGCAAGAGGAGGACGGATGGCATGACGTCCCTTCCCCACCATTCTCCACGGTTCCCTCGACGCTCGCCTCATTTCAACGACGTCGGTAGGGTTTAAGGTAAGCTTCGCACTAACCTAATCTTCCATCTGCTCATGCTTACAATCAGTGTGCCAGCTAATAAAAATCATGCTTAGAATCAGTCTCTGAGTACTATGCCAATCACCCTAAAATAGCTCTGGACTTTTGGGTCAAAGTTGTGACACTATGTACAAATAAAGAAAAATAGATTGGTGCTTCTTTCAGAAAAGAGTACTCCCTAGAAAACTGCCAACATAAGCTACTAGTATTTTTTTTGAAGTCTAAGCTACTAGTATTTGGTTAGAGGATTTGCTGCTGAGAAAGTTCTGTCCGCAGTGAGCGCCATACATCCCACTGGTGGTGGTGGATGCCAATGCTTGGATGGAGCAGGGTTTGTGTCGGTAATTTTTACTTGGCACCTCGCACTCTGCATATATGCCGGTTCCATCCGTACATTTGTGCAGTTCCACCAAAATGCAGCTGAATAACCCTGTTTGCACAGATAATGAAAAGGCGTGATTACATTATAGTGGCACTAGTTGATGAAACATACACTAATAAATAGAAGAAAATATTGCGATAGTATCATAGTATGCCATGCTGCGAGGGCGAGATGGGCCCTGCGATGCCTCATACGGTACGCCTCATACTGGAAATCGACCCAAGTCTCCCCGATACACCTTTTGCCAGTGATGAACATCAGTGTACAGCGGAGTACAAGGAGGGGGCTTGAGACATTCCAATCTCTATTTTTGTGCAGATCAACTAAAATTAAGCACCCTCGTTTGCAAAAACGCTTAAACATTAACAATGGGACTAGTTGATGAAACATATATTAACAAAGAGAAGCACTTTCTTTATCTACATTGGAAATGAAGTGATAGAGAGGACGCTCGCTCTATTTTAACTATATTATTACTTCATTTTATCAGTGGCACTAGGGTCGAGCAGGTGGCAAACGAGGTGTACCGTGCATCGCAAGGATGGAGGCCGGGGGTGCTTAGACTGGGATGCTGAAGTTGGCTCTATCTTCCCCCCTGATGTTTCTGTGGTAGCATTTGGGTTGTAATCCAAACTTGGTCGAGCTGGTGCTGCGCCCCCCTACCTGCCTAGCTTATGTGGCGAACTTGTCTCCTGGTAGTACTCAGTCCGGTCTAGCAGTAGTTGCATAACTGCCCGTTTACACTGAGATGTTGTCAGATAATGGTTCTCTATGGTAGGGTTTCTTTAATGAAATCGGAGGAAACCCCCTCTTTCGATATACAGTATAAAAAAATCAGTGGCACTAGCGGTGCCAAAACATTGCCTCAAATTAATAGTGCCACTAGATTAAGGTGCAAAATAATAACATTACTGCTTTATCATGGCAGTGCCAAAATAGTGGCACAAGAGCAGACTCAACATGCAGGATCCTTGGCAAACGGTCAGACCAAAAATCCACATACCTCTTGATGGGAACCATATATGCAGTCAATGCCATCGTAGAAGGGATGACACCAGTCACCAACATGGATGATTCAATTCATGGAACCTTTCGGTGAAGTTCACCTAAAATGAAGCAATGTCCCATAAGTTAGCAGCTTCTTCTTCATTTTTTAAGAAAAGGGCTTCAGCCCCCGGTTCCATTTCCATCAGAAAACGAAACCCATAGAGCTTCTTATTCATTAGTTGCAATAACATTGAGCAACATCAAGGTTGGTTGTGAAGCTCCTGGAATGTTCAACTATAATTTCGATATCATTTGTGCAGTTCAACTAAGATCAAGCGTGAAATGTATGTATATGTTTGCACAGAAAGGTGGAAAGGAGGGTGAAAAACAAGTGATGAAACATACATCAAATGAAAAGAAGCATGTTCCTTATCTGAATGGCAATCCTACAAGGACGGTAGCAATTTCTAAAGCAGCAACATTGCTAGATATTAGTGTGGTCATTAGGATTAACTATGACAACCGTTAAATATGACATTACTTTAATGGTGCCATTGCTTCATTTTACCAGCAACATTACATTAACAGCTTCTACGGAGTCGGTATTTGGGCAAGGGAGAGTAGGTGGACCAGGACAGTTGCATTTCTAATGAAAAGAAGAAACTTATCTTAATGGGAAATTTAGCAGGACATGAAAAAAAGTGCCATTGATTCAAATTACTGGAGGCATTACATTGAAAACAACATTCGTTTGACATGTCCTTACTTTTAGCAGTGTGACTGCTACATTTTACCAGTGGCATTACATAAGAGTGGCTCGAGGCAACAAACGTCAGAACTGGATATCTGGTTTGGTCCCATTTTTGTTCGGTATAGCCACCTTATACTGTGTGAGGCTAGCAAATCTAGTGTTGGACTTACTCTGTTGACTTGTCCCCAGTCCCCACTTTCTTTCCTTTTTCAACCAATAAATCTGGTTTATATTGAGTTTGTATTGTGTTTCCCTTTATTTCCCTATTAGACCAAGAGACCCGTTGGACAGCCAGTCTCTGCTACTTTTCACCCCCATTATTTCCTCTTTCGACCAAGTCCTAGATTCAGGTAACAGATCTTCCCCCACCCCCCAACCCCTTTCCACCTTGTTTGAACCAAGTAGTACTAGATTCAAGTGCATGAACTACTTTTCCCTCTTAATAGTCAAAATTAAGTGGCTTTTGAACAGCCGATCGATCCTATCTATGAGGGGGCCTGGGAAATAGTAAAAGATACAAATGCAGCGATGTCAGGAGCTCGGGAAGTAGAGCAAGGCCAGTTTCGAAGGAAGTTATACCTGAGGGTCGCCGGGATGTCGCTATGTGGGCGGTGGGAGGCCGGATCTGCCCACACTACGGCAGCGAGGAAGAAGGGGTCGGAGGCCCTCCCTAGCCAGCGGTGCTTGGGAGAGAACGGCAAGGCACGCTGATCGGGACACGCCGGCAGTGGGTAAGAGCCGTCGCCGAGGACGACCGCATGAACGTTGCACCTTCTCACCTTCCCCGGCAGAGAGGATCCGGCTGGATCCGTGACCAGCGGTGAGCATAGAGAGTGTGTGTGGCCACCGCTGTCATGTTTAGATCTGGAGAGAACGAGACAGTGTGAAGATAGCAACACTAGCAAGCAAGTGTGGAGGCTCCTGCCTATATAGTGGAGTACTAGTTTTCTTTTGTCTACCGGAGCCGGCTTGACCTCGTCAATGACTGTCGAGAAGTCTTCATGCATGTGCCTCGAAGGCGCAGTTCTCGTCATTTTGATCTGAAGCACTGGATTATAACATATAACACGAAAAGATGCCACATGACAAGAAACCATAACCTCACTGCCCAAAGGAGACAACATGAATCCCGACAGACAAACTAGACGAGGATCAAAGCTCAAATTAAAGATAAACTCGTAGAAAAGGGGTCCATCGATAGATGTCCTAATTAACATAGCCGGCTTGACCTAGATGGCAGCCGAGTAGTCTTCGTGCATGTGTCCCCTGATGACCAACACCTTGGAGGAACTCAGTTGTCGCTGTTTAACCCTCGCAGTGATCCGAAGCACATGACACATAATATTCTGAGATGACAAGAAACCATTTTTTAGATTTCTCATCGGAACTACATCCCTGTACAACACAGCCTGCACAATATGTAGACGATAGCCGATCCAGGCGACTCTGTTGGAGTCTGGTCACATGCATGGACGAACTGATCTTCCGTGTCATGTAGGGATCGTCCAGGCACCAACGTCTGTACAACACTTCTCTAGTACTATCGCTCGTCTATCTCTTCTATTAACTCACCCGACTTGCGGGGCCGGGGAGTGCCTATGGTAGGTTCTCGATTGCGGTCCCACATGTGTGTGCAAACGCAATATGATGCGTGTTCCATTCGGAGAGCGGCGTGCCAGACCGACCGACCGTCTGGGGTGTATGTGAACGCGATGGGCGTGTTGTATACTCCGTACATGTGTACCGCCATTTTCTTGAGGCTTTTCTCCATGGCGCAATCCATGGATACAAAATTAGTATATTGTACTATTTAAAAGTCGAGGGCGGGGCAGTTCCGCCTAGTCGGTTCGACAGAGACGCGAGTTGATGAGGGACTAGGCTGCTGCAAACGTAGGGTTGTGTGATTTGACAGCAAGTTACTACTGGACAGGTGGGGCCCCATGATTTGACTTGCCATTTTATCATTTTAACTGCGGTGCTACGACCGGCGTGAGTCTCCCGATTCCTGACCACCTCCATGGAATATAGGTGCATCTCCCAATGCTCCACCATGTAGAGGTTGGCTCTTGCATGAGAGCCCACTCCTCCACTTTTTCCTTGCCTCTTTCCTCCACATATGCAAAAATGCCATGTAAGCGGGCTTATAGCCCACTATTGTACTTGCTCATACAGGTGTTAAGCCTGCCACATAGGCATAAAGTCTGATGTGGCAAGTTAATTACTCCCTCCATCTAGGTGTGCAAGTCATCTTACAAAAACCAAATAATCCCAAAACACTTAGGCGCGGTGCATACATCATTTCTTGTTTCTTGACATATCAACCAATAAGAGATGTGGGGTGTGCATGCTTTTAATGACTTGAGACTACCATTTCATTGGAAGAGGTCAATCCTTGGCAAATGCAATAAATACTACAAAGAAAGAGATAGAGGGAAGTAAAAATACTCTTTATGGCCAACCTTATAGCTAACCTTCTTGTATGAGTGACTAAGTGATGACTACGTATGACATGCCAACATCAGATAGCCTAATGTACCGTGTTAAATCTCTGAGGGCGCGACCGCGCGAGAGAGGCGACGGTCGTGGTAGGCGCGACCATGATACGGGCTGCTGGCAGCCCTTGGATCTGAGATCAAATGGTCGCATGCTAAGTTGCTGAAAATTTGCAGAATAACCCTCCAGGATAGTATCTTCACCCATAGGTGTAGAATCACGCCATGCAACTGTTTGATCTCAGATCCAAGTGCTCTCGGAAGCCCGTATCATGGGAGAATGGAAAGCTTCGTATCACCTGTAATTTTCCCGACGCTTGACATGACATCGAAAGCCATTTAATTGGGCATCGAGTAGACATGACATCTAATTGGCACCCCATAGTACTATGCATGAATCCATTTATCCACCAGGCAAGTCACTACCTTGCCGTTTGCACTCCCCACTCATCATTTTTACAAAAACCGCTGGCAGTTCTCACCCGTACTCGTCCCCGGACGTCCTTTAACATTACGGCAGTTCACTCCTAGTCGTCCCGTCCTTTCACATTACGGCAGTTCCACTAATCCTAACCCTCCTCCCAAATTCATGGCGTCCCAAATCCCCATGATCGGCGGTGAGTACAAGTTTAGAACCATCAGCGGCGATGAGTTCAACGTCATCTACACCCGTTCTTCTGCAACGGTGAAAGGATGCCTTGCTTACTTCAAACGCATGTTCGAAAACTCAAATGATGAGTGGGTCGCTGGGCTAGATGTTGAGTACACCACAGTCCTAGGAAGCGAGAAGAATCTAAAGGAGGCAAAGAAGAAGCCCGCCGTGATCCAGGTTTGCGTGCATGACTTATGCTTGGTCTACCACATATGCCATGCCGACGTTGAGTGCGAGGAATTTACGAAGTTCCTCAAGGGAGGCCGAGTCAAATTCGTTACTGTAGACTTTAGGAATGGCAAGGAAATCCTGGGTCGGATAGGCCTCGTTGTAGGCAACCCCTTCGACCTCCAGAAGGAAGGGCTGGTGCCCTCCCGTGATCAGCCTTCAATGTTGACCCTTGCAGGAGCCATGGTTCATCCTTCGTATGGTAAACTAAAGAAACCTCCGCACACATTTCATCGTGCATGGCAGTGGAATGTACTAGATATAGACCACATCCACTACGCTGCAATGGATGGATACCTTTGTTTCAATATCTACAAGGGTTGGATGAAGAGCAAGAGCCAAGTGTGCGGTTCAAGCAAAGAAGTATCGTCCAAGAGGAAGAGGGACAAGGACGAAGTCAAGGACGTGGACAAAGACTCCGAGTAAGGTGGCAGTGTCGTTGCTCATGGTGGTTCTAATGCAGTGTCTACCAGATTAGTTGCTTAGTTTAATTTCTGGTGTGCTTATTTTATTTGAGGGGTGTGTTGTGCTGAGCCCCCAGCATAACTATTTATGTTTCTTCTCGTTACTTTAACTCTTCAGTATGTCCATACTAGTATTTCTTACAGTTCATCTTTTAGTTGGTATAGTACTACGACTACCACTCGTTTCTTCACATTATATATGTACAATATATATGGCCAACATCATATAGCCAGCGGTTTAGTTGTCAAAGAATTTCAGGGTGCTTAGTTTTGTCAAAGAATTTCAGGGTGCTTAGTTTTATTTGAGGGGTGTGTTGTGCTGGACACCATTATTGTGACTCATATCTCTTTTGCCATGTTATAATAACATAAATACCGATGGACCAACATGCAATCTCTCCCTCTATCTCACTACAGTAAAATAAAGTGTGGGGACTACTTGATCCCAACAGCGTTCTTATTTTCCTGTAAAATTGTTCACTTGGTAACTCCTGACAAGCGGGGCCACACTTATCATTGTGAGAATCGGCTTATTTTTGTCATGTAACATGTTCAACGGGTTTGACGTGAAAATCACAATGTCTAATGGCAGTTTTGAGCAAACATCTAACTTAACAATGGCATTTTTGAGATATCTAATTGCATTTTTGAGCAGGCATCTCACGGATCGATGGAATTTTTTAGTAGCTATAACTTCTAATGGCAAGACTGAGTAGTGATACACAACTAGTGACATAAATAATAAGAACCCAAGAATTTTATAGGTATGCTAATTTCTTTAATATAATTTAGCACCCCATTTAAGCATGTACTAGCTTTTTTAATAGTACTATATGCATAATTTGGCGACGAGTGCTCTCTATGTATCACCTTTTTTTCTTTAATTACATCTTGTTAGTTTTGCCCCATGGCACAATAAGTATACATTTTTTAAAAGGCTAGAGGGCGGGGCAGTCTAGCTTGGTCGGTTTCAAGAGAGGCGAGGGCCTTTGTGATTTGACGGCTCATTACTGCTGGAAGGCAGGGCCTTGTGATTTGACTGCTCATATAAATGTGCCGACGACGTGCGGTATACTCAAGTTTTCCACTAGAGTAGTATGACGGAGGAGCACAAAACTCGGCAGCCCAGTGCCATATGGCGATAAAAAATGATCTAATTTGCTAGTCATCTCATTGTTAGCATTGTTCTATTCATGCCTCGTAGAGAACGTGACACGTGCGGCGAAATACCTAAAGCAAAATAAGAAACACAGGAGCAAAAGAAGAAGGAAGATTATCACCCCAAAAAAGAAGGAAGATGCACACACAAGTCTAGGGCGCTACTCTCTACTACATGAAGGGTTGCTGGCCGCGGAGTCATAACTGCTTCTTCATCGCCTCCATGACCTCCATCTCCTTGCGCATCTCCTCCGCCATATTCTTCATTCTGTCCATGACGTGGGATTCCTCGACACGAGCCTTCATCATCTGTTCCACGGCCGCATTACGTACCTTGACAGCAGTCGGGTGCTCGATGCGGAGCTTCGCCAACTCCTCTTTCTGATCCATGACGAGGGCCTGCAGCATCTTCATCGAGGAACTACTATTCTCATGCAGCTTCTTCTAGCCTGTGTTCTCCTCCTTCAGAAGGTCGAGCTCGTGGCAGAGCTTTGCCTTGTCCTCCTGAAGTTGCAAGATTTCGCCGGTCGCCTTCTTCTCCGAGGCAATGCTCTTCTTTAGCAGCATCACCAAGCCGATGGTCAACTCCCCCTGCTCGTTGAGCTCAGCGGACATGTCGTTGAGGCTCTCCTTCAGTAGCTCCACCAAGCCGTGGATGAACTCCTTCTGCTTATTGAGGTGCTTATTGAGTTGATCGGGCATGCCAGCATGTTTGCCTCCGCGGCTAGGGTGCTCCTGGGAGCCATCGTCTGCCCGTGAGAGATCTTTCGAGGTCTCTGCGAGGCGGCGAGCCCTCTCTTTTTTTCGCGGCCTTGGTGGCCGCTCCCTTATTACGAGTAGTTCGGATAGTTCTCAACCTAGAGCTCTGCACGCCGGCCATGGCAAGGACGGACGAACAAGAAAGACTTATGAGGAGGAAGAGGTAGAGTGATTTTCGGCTAGGTACTAGTTCCCCTTTTTATAACCTAGTACTAGCACTAGTACTAAAACATGCATAATGGGAACACGTTAAGGTTTGACACGTACTAGGTGTGAGCAAGTTTGCACTTAATTATACTACTCCCTCCATCTAGGTGAATAAGTCATCTTAGGTTGTGCACTGTGACCAAGAAGCAGGGGAGAACGAGAGAACTTAATGTTTATTTGCTAATTAATAGCATTGCACGCAATGAACTAACCACTGCATGTCGTGTTTGGTAGTCTTGAGTCATTGAAAACATGCACGCCCCACATCTCTTATTGGTTGATATGTTAAGAAACAAGAAACAAGGTGGGAGCATTTGTATGCACTTTTGGAATGTGATGGGAACAAGCTAAAGATAAATTGATGGTTTTCGTTTCGAGGCCCGAAACGGCTCCCGATGAGTTTAGTGGAACATAAATTTCAAGTACTCCCTCCATCTCTAGTTTACAAGTCTTGCACGTGTATCTAGGTTGTCAATGTAACTTATATAAAATAAATTGTTTAACATAAAAAATACTCTGAATATTTGAAGTTTGTAATGATTTTTTGTAATGTATGCATGTTATTAAGTTGGTCAAATTAACGACCTAGGTACACGTGCAAGACTTTAAACTGAGATAGAGGGAGTACTACACTGCTCAAATGCGGTTGCACAAGTCAGTGATGTAACTAGTCGTACATGTCAGACCAAGCCGATGCGTGTCCCTTCGGTGAGACGCGGGTGTGACCGACCGTCTGTTGGTGCGACCGCCCGTAAAGTATTACGCGATGGAGACTTCTAGTTCTGGCGTCGGTTGATTGTCACGACCAAGTATTCTAAAACTAGTGATAAATCAATTACCATCTTTTTCCAAAGGAATAGAATACATATAGATGGAGTGATTGCCAAGGTTGCAAACCGACATGGCGTTGCAAGTTCACTGCAGCAGCAACCGACTAGGTCACTGCATCGCTGGCGGGGAAGGAGGGTAGCTCACCTCGCCTACGATGCATGCCCAGCGGCGCCGCCGCAACTGGTCCCAGGATTTGGCTTCTCCTACCGCCCATTTGAACAGTTGCACCAGCTGCTCATGCCATTGCGCAGGCATGCGCGTTCTTTCCTCCGTAGTCGACTCCGTGAATATGATCTCTGCCATTAGCCCTAGCTCAAAATCAATGCGACGCTGCCAAATGCTGACACCCCTCAGCATCTCTCCCCTGAGATCGAGTTGTGCCTCCGCCTTGTGTTGCGCCAGGCGCAGCTCCTTGGAACTTCTCTCCAATCGATGCGACGCTTCCTCGATCCGATTTCCCTTTCTGCCCACAACCTGAAACGCAGCCCTGGCATGTCCTCCGGCGCCACCGATTTTTGATTCTAGAGCAATGGATCCCCTCTAAAACACATGTGGGTTTTGCTCAAAGGCGACAGTGTTGCGGGCCGCGGCGAGAGGGCAGCTCGCGGGATCCTGAGATCTAAGGGATTATCCATGGTGGGATCCTCCATGGCGGTATCCGGTGGGCGAGGTGGGGAGGCGAGCCTAGGTGCTGGGAGAGCCCTACGAGGCTAAGGTAAAGATAGTACTACTCCACTCCGTCCATATTTAAATACAACGGCCACCAACAGTAGCCCTGGCAAAAATTGATCATGTTGCCTACATCCTGGTTTATTGGCCCCCTTTTATATGTCACTTAAGACTAGTCACAGTGGGGAGTAACTTAGAGTAGTAACATACATATGTTACTAGTCTATGTTACTATCTCCAAAGTGGGTAGTAACATATGTGTTGTGTCATGCATCACTTCATTTATTACGTTGTAGACTCATCTTTTCGTGATATGTGTGATGTTACAGTAACTAGCTATGTTACCACATGCCTCTATTTTTTCATTAATTACATGCCACATCATCTATTTTGCCTAGATAAGTGTGATGTTACCACCTATGTTACTCCCGCTGTGGATAGTCTAAAAATATGGTCAAAATTGGCACAAGATACGAAGGAGACCAATGGAAGTAGCAACCCATGATTTAACTACTTGCATGCACGCAGTGGAGTAGTAATGTCTTTCTTCCTCCCTCACGTCCACTCAATGTGCATGCGCTGTATTAAGTGACCATCAATGAAGTGAAGGACTTTACACGCGTCAAAGTATCACATGGGGTGGATCTTCGTACAAAAATGCGTCCCCCCCGTGTACCCGCGTGTGCGTGTGAGGGAATGAGTGTGTGTGTGGCGTGCGTGCACATCTTCGCTTCATGCATGTACCGCTAGTGTGCCTTAGAGAGGACGAGTACATTCTTCTGGAACCAGCAGCACGTCATTGTGATCAATCCACACAAGGAGGTCACGACAACGCCTCCACATGTGCCACATGGCTTCATGAACTGTAAGAGAGACACTTTGTAGCATGCCATTGGAATTCTAATTTACGTATTTTGCACATACTCGAAGTACTAGTAAGGTACACGTGCATTGCACGCATCAGATTTGGCAACCAAATTATGAATAAATACCACACTATAGCATGTAAACTTTGAGTCATATATGCCTGATGTAGATGTTCGTTTAATTCTTATAGTTCAACTCATTCAAAATCAATTAGTTTTTATATAAAATCTAGGGCCTCTTTGATTCGTAGGATTTCCAAAACGCAAGAATACGATAAACATGGGATTAGAGAGGAATGTCGTCTTGAATCCTATAGGATTGTACGAGTGTTTGATTGTGCATAGAAAAAATGCAGGATTCTTTCAAACAAGTTTGAGTGGATGGGATGTTTCCTATGAAATCTAGTGCAAATGAATCCTATGGAAAAATTCCTATGGTTTACAATCCTTCGAATCAAACAACCAAGATAGGAAAAATTCCTAAGGATTAGAATCCTCCAAAATTCCTTTGAGAATCCTTTGAATCAAAGAAGACCTTACTATATTTTATGATTCATGGAATTGTGCGTTGTAAAGCATAATGTAAAAACAAATAATGGCAATTCAACTAGAAAAAAAGTTTGGGCAGTTATGATACGGAAGATTCTAGAACAAAGGAGAAGCGCTTGTGTTTTGAGGTTTGTGCATTATGCTTAAGTTCAACCATGGAGTCTGCTAGATTGTACATGTGGCAAAATCCGATGGGGGCTAGAAGATGGTGCGAGGGTCCAAGTGGAGGGAGACTATGAAGGAGTGCACATGTGTGAGATCGATATTTAAAGAGAGGGGGCGAGAACGTGCGCTGTTGCGCGCAGTGGCGGAGTCATGAAAAATAAATGAGCTAGGGGGCCAAGCATTGCTAATCCTTTACGAGGAGGGCCAATTCATCGACTTAAACCATTTAGAGGAACATCGATCGTTGCGCATGCACGTGACATATAAAGAATGCCTGATATGATGGAGAGGGGAGGTGTGTGTGTGCATGCACGGAAGACCGGCCTGAAGAAAAAGATTGCATGTGTGCGATGGATAATACCGACTGGTAGTGTGTGTGCATGCATGCACGGGAGAAAATTAGTAGTACAATTATAAAGACAAGACGACTGTGTGGGTGTAAAAGACTAGGTCAGGTCATAATCAATGTAAAGTTGAATTCAAATATTTGAATAAGAGATCATGATGTTTGAAACCCATGCATGCATGAATATAACTGAGATATGTGCGGTGTGGTTTGGAAACGAGCATGTTGTACTGTATACACATTGAACAAGGTCAGACTGATTTGAATTTGAGATACCGATGGCAGACATTCTTTGGCCGCATTGCATCTGTGCATGGACACACTATTCTAACTAGGGATGATGGTTGGCTTTCGCATCACATATCTATATCTATACCCCTACATTTTACATTTTATATTTTTTATATAGTGTGCGGGTAACTTTAACTTTGAAAGACGGTTGTTGGGTGAAGCCAATCCGATGGTGCAGAGATGGCAAATTTGAGCACTACTGGTCATTGGATATCATCTAGATTCCATTAGATTTTGCCACATGTACAATCTAGAAGACTCCATGGTTGAACTTAAGAATAATGCACAAACCTCGAAACACAAGCACTTCTTCTTTGTTCTAGAATCTTCCGTATCAGAATTGCCCAAATGTTTTTCTACATGATTTGCCATTATTTGTTTTTACTTTATGCTTTACAACGCACAATTCCATGAATCTTAAAATAGATTAGCTTTCTTATAAAAACTAGATGATTTTGAATGAAATGAAGTATAAGAATTAAACGAACATCTACATCATGAATATATAACTCAAAGCTTACATGCTATAATGTGGTATTTATTCATAATTTGGTTGCCAAATCTCATGCGTGCAATGCATGTGTACCTTACCAGTCTAAATGGTGTTTGTGTGTGTGTTGTGCGTGTTAAACACATTGTACGTAGTATCATACATGATTTAGATTCCGAACATCTAGCTAGAGCATACATGTACTATGATTTGAATTCAACAGAAAATGGATACATGTTTTTGAATTTGAGATCGTATGTACATGGAGTTCGTATTTATATAGGAATTTACTTCTCCTATATTCATGTCATGTGTTGTGAAGATAATATTTAGATGGTTGTATAACTAACCCAAGTACAATCCCATTCAAATAGGGAAAATGTACTCAAATTTAATTAGTCCATATGCTAGACAACATGTCGGTGTCAAAACCGGCGGATCTCAGGTAGACACCGAAATATGGTAATTAGTATATATGTCATCCTTTTCGGACTATCCCCTTCGGTTTATATAGACACCAAGGGGATCTAGGGTTTACATGGAGTCAGTTACATAATAAGGAATCTTTGGTCTCCAGGCTTGCCTTCCACGCCAAGTAGAGTCCAATCCGGACACGGTGCAGTCTTCGGGCTTCATGTATTCACAGCCCATCAGTCCGGCCCACAGATAACAGGCCAGACGTACGAGGACCCCTTAGTCCAGGACTCCCTCAGTAGCCCCTGAACCTGGAATCAATGACGAGGAGTCCGGCGCGCAGATTTGTCTTCGGCATTGCAAGGCGGGTTCCCTCCTTCCGAACTCCAGAACAGTCTTCGGGCGAAGTAAGTATATCCGGACCTGTGTATAGAGAGTATAATATCCCACGAGCTCAACTTGTTGATAATTGCTTATGACATCACATCATGCCTGCCTGGTTGCTATTTCCAACCGTTAGCTAGCGAGCCGCCCCACTTCTCGGGGTGCGGTTTTACTGGCACGCCTCGTCGGGGCAGAGATCGTGTCCTTTTATTTACGGGATTTTCATTAATGCAGGCATGGGTAACCCAACCGTCCCCTAGGTACAACTCCTTGGTGATTGGTAAGTTTAGAGACCCTGGGAGAGACGCCCAATATCCGGGGCCTTTTTATAGAGAGCCCGTATCTTCTTATTCCCTTGCGCTTGCTCCTTCCTCAACCCCAGCCACCCCAAGTTCCAACCCTCGGGTTCCAATCACCACCAGCCTTAGTCATGTCCGGATCCAACCGTTAGGGCCGGTGGGTGGCTTCTTCTGTCACAAAGGAGGACATTGCGGAGCTTCGCGTAGAGGAACCTGACCTCGGAAATCTTTCATCGGCTTCCGGCGCAAGGGCAAGTCATACCGACCCCTAGATCTGGCGAGAGGGTTGTATTTGTGTCTCACTTCCTTCATGGGCTAGGGTTTGCACTTAACCCCTTCGTCCATGGGCTCATGTTTTACTATGGGCTAGATTTTCACGATCTGACCCCGGACTCTATTCTCCTCATCTCGACAATTATCGTCACATGTGAGGCCTTGCTCCGGACTCCTCCGCACTTCGGTTTCTGACTCAAGACCTTTGATGTGAGGTCGCAGGTGACAGAGGAGGAGCAGGCAGAGTGCGGTAGCATCATAATAGGCAAACTGGCTGGCGCGGTTTGGCCCGAAGGATCTTTCACCAAATCTTCAGACCTATGGCAGCAGGGGTGGTTTTATGTCAACGAGCCGCGGGGCTCCAAGTGGGCGGCTACACCTGCGTTCCGACCCGGCCCTCCAGTTCAGCTCGCTTCATGGGTCAATAAGGGATTGGACTGGGGATCCGTCAATGAAGTGCAGACTCTGCAAAGTCGCATCCGAAGCCTTATCAAGACGGGCATCGATCTTGTGAACATCGTTCAAATAATGCTAGTCTACCGGATCCTGCCATATCAGCGGTGGTCTCTTCGTATGTGCGAGTTTTGTTGGGGAACGTAGTAATTTCAAAAAATTCCTACGCACACGCAAGATCATGGTGATGCATAGCAACGAGAGGGGAGAGTGTGATCTACATACCCTTGTAGACCGACAGCGGAAGCGTTAGCACAACGCGGTTGATGTAGTCGTACGTCTTCACGGCCCGACCGATCAAGCACCGAAACTACGGCACCTCCGAGTTTTAGCACACGTTCAGCTCGATGACGATCCCCGGACTCCGATCCAGCAAAGTGTCGGGGAAGAGTTTCGTCAGCACGACGGCGTGGTGATGATCTTGATGTTCTACCGTCGCAGGGCTTCGCCTAAGCACCGCTACAATATTATCGAGGATTATGGTGGAAGGGGGCACCGCACACGGCTAAGAAAATGATCACGTGGATCAACTTGTGTGTCTATGGGGTGCCCCCTGCCCCCGTATATAAAGGAGTGGAGGAGGGGAGGGCCGGCCCTCTCTATGGCGCGCCCTAGGGGAGTCCTACTCCCACCGGGAGTAGGATTCCCCCTCTCCTAGTCCAACTAGGAGTCCTTCCATGTAGTAGGAGTAGGAGACAAGGAAGGGGAAGAGGGAAGAGAAGGAAGGAGGGGGCGCAGCCCCTCCCCCTAGTCCATTTCGGACTAGGCCTTGGGGGGGCGCGCGGCCTGCCTCTCCCTCTCCCCTAAAGCCCAATAAGGCCCATATACTTCTTCTCCCGTATTCCCGTAACTCCCCGGTACTCCGAAAAATACCCGAACCACTCGGAACCTTTCCGATGTCCGAATATAGTCGTCCAATATATCGATCTTTACGTCTCGACCATTTCGAGACTCCTCGTCATGTCCCCGATCTCATCTGGGACTCCGAACTCCTTCGGTACATCAAAACTCATAAACTCATAATATAACTGTCATCGAAACCTTAAGTGTGCGGACCCTACGGGTTTGAGAACAATGTAGACATGACCGAGACACGTCTCCGGTCAATAACCAATAGCGGAACCTGGATGCTCATATTGGCTCCCACATATTCTACGAAGATCTTTATCGGTCAGACCGCATAACAACATACGTTGTTCCGTTTGTCATCGGTATGTTACTTGCCCGAGATTCGATCTTCGGTATCTCAATACCTAGTTCAAGCTCGTTACCGGCAAGTCTCTTTACTCGTTTCGTAATACATCATCTCGCAACTAACTCATTAGTTGCAATGCTTGCAAGGCTTATGTGATGTGCATTACCGAGAGGGCCCAGAGATACCTCTCCGACAATCGGAGTGACAAATCCTAATCTCAAAATACGCCAACCCAACATGTACCTTTGGAGACACCTGTAGAGCTCCTTTATAATCACCCAGTTACGTTGTGACATTTGGTAGAACACAAAGTGTTCCTCCGGTAAACGGGAGTTGCATAATCTCATAGTCATAGGAACATGTATAAGTCATGAAGAAAGCAATAGCAACATACTAAACGGTCGAGTGCTAAGCTAACGGAATGGGTCAAGTCAATCACATCATTCTCCTAATGATGTGATCCCGTTAATCAAATAACAACTCTTTGTCCATGGTTAGGAAACATAACCATCTTTGATTCACGATCTAGTCTAGTAGAGGCATACTAGTGACACTCTGTTCGTCTATGTATTCACACATGTACCGGTTAATACAATTATAGCATGAATAATAAACATTTATCATGATATAAGGAAATAAATAATAACTTTATTATTGCCTCTAGGGCATATTTCCTTCAGTCTCCCACTTGCACTAGAGTCAATAATCTAGTTCACATCGCCATGTGATTTAACAGCAATAGTTCACATCACCATGTGATTAACACCCATAGTTCACATCGATATGTGATCAACACCCAAAGGGTTTACTAGAGTCAGTAATCTAGTTCACATCACCCAAAGAGTACTAAGGTGTGATCATGTTTTGCTTGTGAGATAATTTTAGTCAACGGGTCTGTCACATTCAGATCTGTAAGTATTTTGCGAATTTCTATGTCAACAATGCTCTGCACAGAGCTACTCTAGCTTATTGCTCCCACTTTCAATATGAATCTAGATCGAGACTTAGAGTCATCCAGATCTGTGTCAAAACTTGTATCGACATAACTTTTTACGACGAACCTTTTTGTCACCTCCATAATTGAGAAATATTTCCTTATTCCACTAAGGATAATGTTGACTGATGTCCAGTGATCTACTCTTAGATCACTATTGTACTCCCTTGCTTAACACAGTGTAGGGTATACAATAGATCTGGTACACAGCATGGCATACTTTATAGAACCTATGGCTGAGGCATAGCGAATGACTTTCATTCTATTTCTATCTTCTGTCGTGGTTGGGCTTTGAGTCTTACTCAATTTCACACCTTGCAACACAGGCAAGAACTCTTTCTTTGACTGTTCCATTTTGAACTACTTCAAAATCTTGTCAATGTATGTACTCATTGAAAAACTTATCAAGCGTCTTGATCTATCTCTATAGATCTTGATGCTCAATATGTAAGCAGCTTCACCGAGGTCTTTCTTTGAAAAACTTCTTTAAAAACACTCCTTTATGCTTTGCAGAATAATTCTACATTATTTCCGATCGACAATATGTCATTCACATATACTTATCAGAAATGCTATAGTGCTCCCACTCACTTTCTTGTAAATACAGGCTTCATCGCAAGTCTGTATAAAACTATACACTTTGATCATACTATCAAAGCGTTTATTCCAACTCCGAGAGGCTTGCACCAGTCCATAAATGGATCGCTGGAGCTTGCACGCTTTGTTAGCTCCTTTTGGATCGAAAAAACCTTCCGGCTGCATCATATACAACTCTTCTTCTAGAAATCCATTCAGGAATGCAGTTTTGACATCATTTGCTGGATTTCATAAGATGCGGCAATTGCTAACATGATTCGGATAGACTTAAGCATCGCTACGGGTGAGAAGATCTCATCGTAGTCAATCTCTTGAACTTGCCGAAAACCTTTTGCGACAAGTCGAGCTTTGTAGATAGTAACACTACTTCCAGCGTCCATCTTCCTCTTGAAGATCCATTTATTTTCTATGGCTTGCCGATCATCGGGCAAATCCATCAAAGTCCATACTTTGTTCTCATACATGGATCATATCTCAGATTTCATGGCCTCAAGCCATTTCACGGAATCTGGGCTCATCATCGCTTCCTCATAGTTCGTAGGCTCGTTATGGTCAAGTAACATGACCTCCAAAACTGGATTACCGTACCACTCTGGTGCGGATCTCACTCTGGTTTACCTACGAGGTTCGGTAGTAACTTGATCTGAAGTTACATGATCATCATCATTAGCTTCCTCACTAATCGGTCTAGTAGTCACAGGAACAGATTTCTGTGATGAACTACTTTCCAATAAGGGAGTAGGTACAGTTACCTCATCAAGTTCTACTTTCCTACCACTCACTTATTTCGAGAGAAACTCCTTCTCTGGAAAGGATCCATTCTCAGCAATGAATATCTTGCCTTCGGATCTGTGATAGAAGGTGTACCCAACATTTTCTTTTGGGTATCCTATGAAGACGCACTTCTCCGATTTGAGTTTGAGCTTATCAGGATGAAACTTTTTCATATAAGCATCGCAACCCCAAACTTTAAGAAACGACAACTTTGGTTTCTTGCCAAACCATAGTTCATACGGTGTCGTCTCAACAGATTTAGATGGTGCCCTTTTAACGTGAATGCAGCTGTCTCTAATGCATAACCCCAAAATGATAGTGGTAAATTGGTAAGAAACATCATAGATTGCACTATATCCAATAAAGTATGGTTATGATGTTCGGACACACCATTATGCTGTGGTGTTCCAGGTGGCATGAGTTTGTGAAACTATTCCACATTGTTTTAATTGAAGACCAAACTCATAACTCAAATATTTGTCTCCGCGATCAGATCGTAGAAACTTTTATTTTTCTTGTTACGATGATTCTCCACTTCACTCTGAAATTCTTTGAACTTTTCAAATATTTCAGACTTGTGTTTCATTAAGTAGATATACCCATATCTGCTCAAATTATCTGTGAAGGTCAGAAAATAATGATACCCGCCACGAGCCTTAACACTCATTGGATACATCAGTATGTATTATTTCCAATAAGTCAGTTGCTCGCTCCATAGTTCCGGAGAACGGTGTTTTAGTCATCTTGCCCATGAGGCATGGTTCGCAAGCATCAACTGATTCATAATCAAGTGATTCCAAAAACCCATCAGCATGGAGTTTCTTCACGCGCTTTACACCAATATGACCTAAACGGTAGTGCCACAAATAAGTTGCACTATCATTATTAGCTTTGCATCTTTTGGTTTCAATATTATGATTATGTGTCTCACTACAATCGAGATCCAACGAACTATTTTCATTGGGTGTGTAACCATATAAGGTTTTATTCATGTAAACAGAACAACAATTTATTCTCTTACTTAAATGAATAACCTTATTACAATAAACATGATCAAATCATATTCATGCTCAACGCAAACACCAAATAACACTTATTCAGGTTCAACACTAATCCCGAATGTATAGGGAGTGTGCGATGATGATCATATCAATCTTGGAACCACTTCCAACACACGTCGTCACTTCACCCTTAACTAGTCTCTGTTTATTCTGCAACTCCCGTTTCGAGTTACTAATCTTAGCAACTGAACTAGTATCAAATACTGAGGGGTTGCTATAAACACTAGTAAAGTACACATCAATAACATGTATATCAAATATACTTTCCCATCCTTCTTTATCTGCCAATCACTTGGGATAGTTCCGCTTCCAGTGACCAGTCCCTTTGTAGTAGAAGCACTTAGTCTCAGGCTTAGGACCAGACTTGGGCTTCTTCACTTGAGCAGCAACTTGCTTGCTGTTCTTCTTGAAGTTCCCCTTCTTCCCTCTGCCCTTTTCTTGAAACTAGTGGTCTTGTCTACCATCAACACTTGATGTTTTTCTCGTTTTCTACCTTCGTCAATTTCCGCATACGAAGAGCTTGGGAATCGTTTCCGTTATCCCTTGCATATCATAGTTCATCACGAAGTTCTACTAACTTGGTGATGGTGACTAGAGAATTCTGTCAATCACTATTTTATCTGGAAGATTAACTCCCACTTGATTCAAGCGATTGTAGTACCCAGACAATCTGAGCACATGCTCACTAGTTGAGCGATTCTCCTCCATCTTTTAGCTATAGAACTTGTTGGAGACTTCATATCTCTCAACTCGGGTATTTGCTTGAAATATTAACTTCAACTCCTGGAACATCTCATATGGTCCATGATGTTCAAAACGTCTTTGAAGTCCCGATTCTAAGCCATTAAGCATGGTGCACTAAACTATCAAGTAGTCATCATATTGAGCTAGCCAAACGTTCATAAACGTCTGCATCTGCTCCTGCAATAGGTCTGTCACCTAGCGGTGCATCAAGGACATAATTCTTCTGTGCAGCAATGAGGATAAACCTCAGATCACAGATCCAATCCGCATCATTGCTACTAACATCTTTCAACACAATTTTCTCTAGGAACATATCAAAATAAATACAGGGAAGCAACAACGCGAGCTATTGATCTACAACATAATTTGCAAAATACTACCAGGACTAAGTTCATGATAAATTTAAGTTCAATTAATCATATTACTTCAGAACTCCCACTTAGATAGACATCCCTCTAGTCATCTAAGTGATCACGTGATCCAAATCAACTAAACCATAACCGATCATCACGTGAAATGGAGTAGTTTTCAATGGTGAACATCACTATGTTGATCATATCTACTATATGATTCACGCTCGACCTTTCGGTCTCCGTGTTCCGAGGCCATATCTGTTATATGCTAGGCTCGTCAAGTTAAACCTGAGTATTCCGCGTGTGCAACTGTTTTGCACCCGTTGTATTTGAACATAGAGCCTATCACACCCGATCATCACGTGGTGTCTCAGCACGAAGAACTTTCGCAACGGTGCATACTCAGGGAGAACACTTATACTTTGATAATTTAGTGAGGGATCATCTTATAATGCTACCGTCAATCAAAGCAAGATAAGATGCATAAAAGATAAACATCACATGCAATCAATATAAGTGATATGATATGGCCATCATCATCTTGTGCTTGTGATCTCCATCTCCGAAGCACCGTCATGATCACCATCGTCACCGGCGCGACACCTTGATCTCCATCGTAGCATCAGTTGTCGTCTCGCCAATCTTATGCTTCCACGACTATCGCTACCGCTTAGTGATAAAGTAAAGCATTACAGCGCATTGCATTGCATACAATAAAGCGACAACCATATGGCTCCTGCCAGTTGCCGATAACTCGGTTACAAAACATGATCATCTCATACAATAAAATTTAGCATCATGTCTTGACCATATCACATCACAACATGCCCTGCAAAAACAAGTTAGACGTCCTCTACTTTGTTGTTGCAAGTTTTACGTGGCTGCTACGAGCTTAGCAAGAACCGTTCTTACCTACGCATCAAAACCACAACGATAGTTTGTCAAGTTGGTGCTGTTTTAACCTTCGCAAGGACCGGGCGTAGCCACACTTGGTTCAACTAAAGTTGGAGAAACTGACACCCGCCAGCCACCTGTGTGCAAAGCACGTCGGTAGAACCAGTCTCGCGTAAGCGTACGCGTAATGTCGGTCCGGGCCGCTTCATCCAACAATACCGCCGAACCAAAGTATGACATGCTGGTAAGCAGTATGACTTATATCGCCCACAACTCACTTGTGTTCTACTCGTGCAACAAACAACGCATAAAACCTAGGCTCGGATGCCACTGTTGGGGAACGTAGTAATTTCAAAAATTTCCTACGCACACGCAAGATCATGGTGATGCATAGCAACGAGAGGGGAGAGTGTTGTCTACGTACCCTCGTAGACCGAAAGCGGAAGCGTTACAACAACGGTTGATGTAGTCGTACGTCTTCACGGCCCGACCGATCAAGCACCGAAACTACGGCACCTCCGAGTTCTAGCACACGTTCAGCTCGATGACGATCCCCGGACTCCGATCCAGCAAAGTGTCGGGGAAGAGTTCCGTCAGCACGGCGGTGGTGACGATCTTGATGTTCTACCGTCGCAGGGCTTCGCCTAAGCACCGCTACAATATTATCGAGGATTATGGTGGAGGGGGGCACCGCACACGCTAAGAGAATGATCACGAAGATCAACTTGTGTGTATAGAGGTGCCCCCTGCCCCCATATATAAAGGAGCAAGGGGGAGAGGCCGGTCGGCCCTTGGGGCGCGCCAAGGAGGGGGGAGTCCTCCTCCTAGTAGGAGTAGGACTCCCCTTTCCTAGTCCAACTAGGAAGAGAGAAGGGGAAAGGAAAGAGAGGGAGAGGGAAAGAGGGGCCGCGCCCCCTCCCCTACTCCAATTCGGACTCCCCATGGGAGGGGGCGCGCCACCTCCTCGGCTGCTGCACTCTCTCTCCCCTCAGGCCCACTAAGGCCCAATGCTTCCCCGGGGGGTTCCGGTAACCCTTCCGGCACTCCGGTTTTCTCCGAAATCACCCGAAACACTTCTGGTGTCCGAATATAGCCGTCCAATATATCGATCTTTATGTCTCGACCAGTTCGAGACTCCTCGTCATGTCCGTGATCATATCCGGGACTCCGAACAACCTTCGGTACATCAAAATATATAAACTCATAATGAAACTGTCATCGTAACAAACAAAGCAAGATAAGATGCATAAAAGATAAACATCACATGCAATCAATATAAGTCATATGATATGGCCATCATCATCTTGTGCTTGTGATCTCCATCTTGGAAGCACCGTCGTGATCACCATCGTCACCGGCGCGACACCTTGATCTCCATCATAGCATCGTTGTCGTCTCGCCAATCTTATGCTTCCACGACTATCGCTACCGCTTAGTGATAAAGTAAAGCATTACAGCGCGATTGCATTGCATACAATAAAGCGACAACCATATGGCTCCTGCCAGTTGCCGATAACTCGGTTACAAAACATGATCATCTCATACAACAAAATTTAGCATCATGTCTTGACCATATCACATCACAACATGCCCTGCAAAAACAAGTTTGACGTCCTCTACTTTGTTGTTGCAAGTTTTACGTGGCTGCTACGGGCTTAAGCAAGAACCAATCTTACCTACGCATCAAAACCACAATGATAGTTTGTCAAGTTGGTGCTGTTTTAACCTTCGCAAGGACCGGGCGTAGCTACACTCGGTTCAACTAAAGTTGGAGAAACTGTCACCCGCAAGCCACCTATGTGCAAAGCACGTCGGGAGAACCGGTCTCGCGTAAGCGTACGTGTAATGTCGGTCCGGGCCGCTTCGTCCAACAATACCGCCGAACCAAAGTATGACATGCTGGTAAGCAGTATGACTTATATCGCCCACAACTCACTTGTGTTCTACTCGTGCATATAACATCAACATATGAAACCTAGGCTCGGATGCCACTGTTGGGGAACGTAGTAATTTCAAAAAAATTCCTACGCACACGCAAGATCATGGTGATGCATAGCAACGAGAGGGGAGAGTGTGATCTACGTACCCTTGTAGACCGACAGCGGAAGCGTTAGCACAACGCGATTGATGTAGTCGTACGTATTCACGGCCCGACCGATCAAGCACCGAAACTACGGCACCTCCGAGTTTTAGCACACGTTCAGCTCGATGACGATCCCCGGACTCCGATCCAGCAAAGTGTCGGGGAAGAGTTCCGTCAGCACGACGGCGTGGTGAGGCAGGGCTTCGCCTAAGCACCGCTACAATATTATCGAGGATTATGGTGGAAGGGGGCACCGCACACGGCTAAGAAAACGATCAGGTGGATCAACTTGTGTGTCTATGGGGTGCCCCCTGCCCCCGTATATAAAGGAGTGGAGGAGGGGAGGGCCGGCCCTCTCTATGGCGCGCCCTAGGGGAGTCCTACTCCCACCGGGAGTAGGATTCCCCCTTTCCTAGTCCAACTAGGAGTCCTTCCATGTAGTAGGAGTAGGAGACAAGGAAGGGGAAGAGGGAAGAGAAGGAAGGAGGGGGCGCAGCCCCTCCCCCTAGTCCAATTCGGACTAGGCCTTGGGGGGCGCGCGGCCTGCCTCTCCCTCTCCCCTAAAGCCCAATAAGGCCCATATACTTCTTCTCCCGTATTCCCGTAACTCCCCGGTACTCCGAAAAATACCCGAACCACTTGGAACCTTTCCGATGTCCGAATATAGTCGTCCAATATATCGATCTTTACGTCTCGACCATTTCGAGACTCCTCGTCATGTCCCCGATCTCATCCGGGACTCCGAACTCCTTCGATACATCAAAACTCATAAACTCATAATATAAATGTCATCGAAACCTTAAGCGTGCGGACCCTACGGGTTCGAGAGCAATGTAGACATGACCGAGACACGTCTCTGGTCAATAACCAATAGCGGAACCTGGATGCTCATATTGGCTCCCACATATTCTACGAAGATCTTTATCGGTCAGACCGCATAACAACATACGTTGTTCCCTTTGTCATCGGTATGTTACTTGCCCGAGATTCGATCGTCGGTATCTCAATACCTAGTTCAATCTTGTTACCGGCAAGTCTCTTTACTCGTTTCGTAATACATCATCTCGCAACTAACTCATTAGTTGCAATGCTTGCAAGGCTTATGTGATGTGCATTACCGAGAGGGCCCAGAGATACCTCTCCGACAATCGGAGTGACAAATCCTAATCTCGAAATACGCCAACCCAACATGTACCTTTGGAGACACCTGTAGAGCTCCTTTATAATCACCCAGTTACGTTGTGACGTTTGGTAGCACACAAAGTGTTCCTCCGTTAAACGGGAGTTGCATAATCTCATAGTCATAGGAACATGTATAAGTCATGAAGAAAGCAATAGCAACATACTAAACGATCGAGTGCTAAGCTAACGGAATGGGTCAAGTCAATCACATCATTCTCCTAATGATGTGATCCCGTTAATCAAATAACAACTCTTTGTCCATGGTTAGGAAACATAACCATCTTTGATTAACGATCTAGTCTAGTAGAGGCATACTAGTGACACTCTGTTTGTCTATGTATTCACACATGTATTATGTTTCCGGTTAATACAATTCTAGCATGAATAATAAACATTTATCATGATATAAGGAAATAAATAATAACTTTATTATTGCCTCTAGGGCATATTTCCTTCAAGTTTAACCCAGAAGGGCGGCGGACCCTACAGCACTTCTTCGGCACTACGCACGAAGGAATGTGGAAATTATATTTTGGAGTACGAGAGCAATGGTCGGACACCACCGAAGACGTTGGCCTTAACTGCAATCATCCGGACACTTCGGTAAGTATTCGGTATCCGAGCACCTTCCATTCAAGTATCTCTTAACAAGATATTGAACAATCTGTCCCTGTATAGGACTAGATAAAGAAAGTGCTGCTGATCTGGTGTCCGGCGCCTCTTCCCGAAGGCCCTGCGACCGACCTGCTGACGAGGATGCTGGTTCCGACACCATACCAGGCGGCCGCGTGAGGGGAAACCGAAGTCCTTTTTCCTAAGGGCAAGAGTGCAGAGGAGGTCCTCCAAGGCAAGAAGAAGGCCGCCTCCGAAGATTAGGAGGGGAAATCTTCCAAGAGAGGAAAAACACCGTCATCGAGCGGCTTGGGCCGGGCGAGCGAGGATGCCATAGAGTTTGATGACGAGGACGAGCCTCGAGGCAGACTGTAAGCGAGGTTGGGGTACTTTGAACGCACCTCATTCTTTTCCTATTAGTGAAGTAATCATCTGGCATATGTTCATCCACGCAGGTTAACGCCTGGTGCTTCTCAATCGTCCTCTTCTTCGGGAGATCTTCTTTCGGAGATGATGGAGAGTGACACGCCTCCTCCGGCCATATCACCCAACAGGGGAGATGATCCCGAGGTATTGTCCCGACGGGCTCCTCCTGATCGCCAAGTAGTACAGGAAGCGAAGGAGGTGTTACCCGAAGGCAGTGCCTCTGTCACTCGGGGTTCCGGGATCAAGACTGGCGTCTTCGAACCGTATGGTTCACATACGGAGATGATTATGGAGGCAAGTAAGCGGGTTCCCTCGCAGGAACGTCGTACTCTGGCGGCGGTGTCCGAAGCCCCAGGAGCGTCGGACATGCTGATGAAGGAAATATGCCCTAGAGGCAATAATAAAGTTATTATTTATTTCCTTATATCATGATAAATGTTTATTATTCATGCTAGAATTGTATTAACCGGAAACATAATACATGTGTGACTACATATACAAACATAGTGTCACTAGTATGCCTCTACTTGACTAGCTCGTTGATCGAAGATGGTTAAGTTTCCTAACCATAGACATGAGTTGTCATTTGATTAACGGGATCACATCATTAGGAGAATGATGTGATTGACTTGACCCATTTCGTTAGCTTAGCACTTGATCATTTAGTTTGTTGCTATTGCTTTCTTCATGACTTATACATGTTCCTATGACTATGAGATTATGCAACTCCCGTTTACCGGAGGAACACTTTGTGTGCTACCAAATGTCACAACGTAACTGGGTGATTATAAAGGTGCTCTACAGGTGTCTCCGAAGGTACTTGTTGGGTTGGCGTATTTCGAGATTAGGATTTGTCACTCCGATTGTCGGAGACGTATCTCTGGGCCCTCTCAGTAATGCACATCACATAAGCCTTGCAAGCATTGCAACTAATAAGTTAGTTGCGGGATGATGTATTACGGAACGAGTAAAGAGACTTGCCGGTAATGAGATTGAACTAGGTATTGAGATACCGACGATCAAATCTCGGGCAAGTAACATACCGATGACAAAGGGAACAACGTATGTTGTTATGCGGTCTGACCAATAAAAGATCTTCGTAGAATATGTAGGAGCCAATATGAGCATCCAGGTTCCGCTATTGGTTATTGACCGGAGACGTGTCTCGGTCATGTCTACATTGTTCTCGAACCCGTAGGGTCCGCACGCTTAACGTTACGATGACAGTTTCATTATGAGTTTATATATTTTGATGTACCGAAGGTTGTTCGGAGTCCCGGATATGATCACGGACATGACGAGGAGTCTCGAACTGGTCGAGACATAAAGATCAATATATTGGACGGCTATATTCGGACACCAGAAGTGTTTCGGGTGATTTCGGAGAAAACCGGAGTGCCGGAAGGGTTACGGGAACCCCCCGGGGAAGCATTGGGCCTTAGTGGGCCTGAGGGGAGAGAGAGTGCAGCAGCCGATGAGGTGGCGCGCCCCCTCCCATGGGGAGTCCGAATTGGACTAGGGGAGGGGGCGCGGCCCCTCTTTCCCTCTCCCTCTCTTTCCTTTCCCCTTCTCTCTTCCTAGTTGGACTAGGAAAGGGGAGTCCTACTCCTACTAGGAGGAGGACTCCCCCCTCCTTGGCGCGCCCCAAGGGCCGGCCGGCCTCTCCCCCTTGCTCCTTTATATATGGGGGCAGGGGGCACCTCTATACACACAAGTTGATCTTCGTGATCATTCTCTTAGCCGTGTGGGGTGCCCCCCTCCACCATAATCCTCGATAATATTGTAGCAGTGCTTAGGCGAAGCCCTGCGACGGTAGAACATCAAGATCGTCACCACACTGCCGTGCTGACAGAACTCTTCCCCGACACTTTGCTGGATCGGAGTCCGGGGATCGTCATCGAGCTGAACGTGTGCTAGAACTCGGAGGTGCCGTAGTTTCGGTGCTTGATCGGTCGGGCCGTGAAGACGTACGACTACATCAACCGTGTTGTGCTAACGCTTCCGCTTCTGGTCTACGAGGGTACATAGAAAATACTCTCCCCTCTCGTTGCTATGCATCACTATGATCTTGCGTGTGCGTAGGAAATTTTTGAAATTACTACGTTCCCCAACAGTGGCATCAGAGCCTAGGTTTCATGCGTTGATGTTGTACACGAGTAGAACACAAGTGAGTTGTGGGCGATATAAGTCATACTGCTTACCAGCATGTCATACTTTGGTTCGGCGGTATTGTTGGATGAAGCGGCCCGGACCGACATTACGCGTACGCTTACGCGAGACTGGTTCTACCGACGTGCTTTGCACACAGGTGGCTGGCGGGTGTCAGTTTCTCCAACTTTAGTTAAACCAAGTGTGGCTACGCCCGGTCCTTGCGAAGGTTAAAACGGCACCAACTTGACAAACTATAGTTGTGGTTTTGATGCGTAGGTAAGAACGGTTCTTGCTAAGCTCGTAGCAGCCACGTAAAACTTGCAACAACAAAGTAGAGGACGTCTAACTTGTTTTTGCAGGGCATGTTGTGATGTGATATGGTCAAAGACATGATGCTAAATTTTATTGTATGAGATGATCATGTTTTGTAACCGATTTATCGGCAACTGGCAGGAGCCATATGGTTGTCGCTTTATTGTATGCAATGCAATTGCGTTGTAATGCTTTACTTTATCACTAAGCGGTAGCGATAGTCGTGGAAGCATAAGATTGGCGAGACGACAATGATGCTACGATGGTGATCAAGGTGTCGCGCCGGTGACGATGGTGATCATGACGGTGCTTCGAAGATGGAGATCACAAGCACAAGATGATGATGGCCATATCATATCACTTATATTGATTGCATTTGATGTTTATCTTTTATGCATCTTATCTTGCTTTGATTGACGGTAGCATTATAAGATGATCCCTCACTAAATTATCAAAGTATAAGTGTTCTCCCTGAGTATGCACCGTTGCGAAAGTTCTTCGTGCTGAGACACCACGTGATGATCGGGTGTGATAGGCTCTATGTTCAAATACAACGGGTGCAAAACAGTTGCACACGCGGAATACTCAGGTTTAACTTGACGAGCCTAGCATATAATACAGATATGGCCTCGGAACACGGAGACCGAAAGGTCGAGCGTGAATCATATAGTAGATATGATCAACATAGTGATGTTCACCATTGAAACTACTCCATCTCACGTGATGATCGGACATGGTTTAGTTGATTTGGATCACGTGATCACTTAGAGATTAGAGGGATGTCTATCTAAGTGGGAGTTCTTAAGTAATATGATTAATTGAACTTTAATTTATCATGAACTTAGTCCTGGTAGTATTAGCATATCTATGTTGTAGATCAATAGCTCGCGTTTAGCTCCCCTGTTTTATTTTTGATATGTTCCTAGAGAAAACTAAGTTGAAAGATGTTAGTAGCAATGATGCGGATTGGATCCGTGATCTGAGGTTTATCCTCATTGCTGCACAGAAGAATTATGTCCTTGATGCACCGCTAGGTGACAGAACCTATTGCAGGAGCAGATGCAGACGTTATGAACGTTTGGCTAGCTCAATATGATGACTACTTGATAGTTTAGTGCACCATGCTTAACGGCTTAGAATCGGGACTTCAAAGACGTTTTGAACGTCATGGACCATATGAGATGTTCCAGGAGTTGAAGTTAATATTTCAAGCAAATACCCGAGTTGAGAGATATGAAGTCTCCAACAAGTTCTATAGCTAAAAGATGGAGGAGAATAGCTCAAGCAGTGAGCATGTGCTCAGATTGTCTGGGACTACAATCACTTGAATCAAGTGGGAGTTAATCTTCCAGATAAAATAGTGATTGACAGAATTCTCTAGTCACCCTCACCAAGTTAGTAGAACTTCATGATGAACTATAATATGCAAGGGATAACGGAAATGATTCCCAAGCTCTTTGTGATGCTGAAATCGATGGAGGTAGAAATCAAGAAAGAGCATCACGTGTTGATGGTTAACAAGATCACTAGTTTCAAGAAAAGGGCAAAGGAAGAAGAAAGGGAACTTCAAGAAGAACAGCAAACAAGTTGCTGCTCAGGAGAAGAAACCCAAGTCTAGACCTAAGCCTGAGACTGAGTGCTTCTACTGCAAGCAGACTGGTCACTGGAAGCAGAATTGCCCCAAGTATTTGGCGGATAAGAAGGATGGCAAAGTGAACAAAGGTATATGTGATATACATGTTATTGATGTGTACCTTACTAATGCTCGCAGTAGCAGCTGGGTATTTGATACTGTTTCTGTTGCTAACATTTGCAACTCGAAACAGGGGCTACGGATTAAGCGAAGGTTGGCTAAGGATGAGGTGATGATGCGCGTGGGAAATGGTTCCAAAGTCGATGTGATCGCGGTCGGCATGCTACCTCTACATCTACCTTCGGGATTAGTATTAGACCTAAATAATTTTTATTTGGTGCCAGCGTTGAGCATGAACATTATATCTGGATCTTGTTTGATGCGAGACGGTTATTCAATTTAAATCAGAGAATAATGGTTGTTCTATTTATATGAGTAATATCTTTTATGGTCATGCACCCTTGAAGAGTGGTCTATTTTTGATGAATCTCGATAGTAGTGATACACATATTCATAATGTTGAAATCAAAAGATGCAGAGTTGATAATGATAGTGCAACTTATTTGTGGCACTGCCGTTTAGGTCATATCGGTGTAAAGCGCATGAAGAAACTCCATACTGATGGACTTTTGGAACCACTTGATTATGAATCACTTGGTACTTGCGAACTGTGCCTCATGGGTAAGATGACTAAAACGCCGTTCTCCGGTACTATGGAGAGAGCAACGGATTTGTTGGAAATCATACATACAGATGTATGTGGTCCAATGAATGTTGAGGCTCGTGGTGGATATCGTTATTTTCTCACCTTCACAGATGATTTAAGCACATATGGGTATATCTACTTAATGAAACATAAGTATGAAACATTTGAAAAGTTTAAAGAATTTTAGAGTGAAGTTGAAAATCATCATAACAAGAAAATAAAGTTTCTATGATCTGATCGTGGAAGAGAATATTTGAGTTATGAGTTTGGTCTACATTTGAAACAATGCGGGATAGTTTCGCAACTCACGCCACCCGGAACACCACAGCGTAATGGTGTGTCCGAACGTCGTAATCGTACTTTATTAGATATGGTGCGATCTATGATGTCTCTTACTGATTTACCGTTATCGTTTTGGGGTTATGCTTTAGAGACGGCTGCATTCACGTTAAATAGGACACCATCGAAATCCGTTGAGACGATGCCTTATGAACTGTGGTTTGGCAAGAAACCAAAGTTGTCGTTTCTGAAAGTTTGGGTCTGCGATGCTTATGTGAAAAAGCTTCAACCCGATAAGCTCGAACCCAAATCGGAGAAATGTGTCTTCATAGGATACCCAAAGGAGACTGTTGGGTACACCTTCTATCACAGATCTGAAGGCAAGACTTTTGTTGCTAAATTCGGAGTTTTTCTAGAGAAGGAGTTTCTCTCGAAAGAAGTGAGTGGGAGAAAAGTAGAACTTGATGAGGTAACTATACCTGCTCCCTTATTGGAAAGTAGTACATCATAGAAACCGGTTTTTGTGACACCTACACCAATTAGTGAGGAAGCTAATTATAATGATCATGAAACTTCAGATCTAGTTACTACCGAACCTCGTAGATCAACCAGAGTAAGATCCGCACCAGAGTGATACGGTAATCTAGTTCTGGAAGTCATGCTACTAGATCATGATGAACCTACGAACTATGAAGAAGCGATGGTGAGCCCAGATTCCGCAAAATGGCTAGAAGCCATGAAATCTGAGATGGGATCCATGTATGAGAACAAAGTGTGGACTTTGGTTGACTTGCTCGTTGATCGGCAAGCAATTGAGAATAAATGGATCTTCAAGAAGAAGACTGGCGCTGACGGTAATGTTACTATCTATAAAGCTCGACTTGTTGCAAAAGGTTTTCGACAAGTACAAGGGATTGACTACGATGAGACCTTCTCACCCGTAGCGATGCTTAAGTCTGTCCGAATCATGTTAGCAATTGCCACATTTTATGATTATGAAATTTGGCAAATGGATGTCAAAATTGCATTCCTGAATGGATTTCTGGAAGAAGAGTTGTATATTATGCAACTAGAAGGTTTTGTCGATCCAAAGGGAGCTAACAAAGTGTGCAAGCTCTAGCGATCCATTTATGGACTGGTGCAAGCCTCTCAGAGTTGGAATAAACGCTTTGATAGTGTGATCAAAGCATTTGGTTTTGTACAGACTTTTGGAGAAGCTTGTATTTACAAGAAAGTGAGTGGGAGCTCTGTAGCATTTCTGATATTATATGTGGATGACATATTATTGATTGGAAATGATATAGAATTTCTGGATAGCATAAAGGGATACTTGAATAAGAGTTTTTCAATGAAAGACCTCGGTGAAGCTGCTTACATATTGGGCATTAAGATCTATAGAGATAGATCAAGACGCTTAATTGGACTTTCACAAAGCACATACCTTGACAAGATTTTGAAGAAGTTCAAAATGGATCAAGCAAAGAAAGGGTTCTTGCCTGTGTTGCAAGGTGTGAAGTTGAGTAAGACTTAATGTCCGACCACCGCAGAAGGTAGAGAGAAAATGAAAGATGTTCCCTATGCTTCAGCCATAGGCTCTATCATGTATGCAATGCTGTGTACCAGACCTGATGTGTGCCTTGCTATAAGTCTAGCAGGGAGGTACCAAAGTAATCCAGGAGTGGATCATTGGACAGCAGTCAAGAATATCCTGAAATACCTAAAAAGGACTAAGGATATGTTTCTCGTGTATGGAGGTGAAAAAGAGCTCATCGTAAATGGTTACGTTGATGCAAGCTTTGACACTGATCCGGACGATTCTAAATCGCAAACCGGATACGTATTTTTACTGAACGGTGGAGCTGTCAGTTGGTGCAGTTCAAAACAAAGCGTCGTGGCGGGATCTACATGTGAAGCAGAGTACATAGCTGCTTCGGAAGCAACAAATGAAGGAGTTCATATCCGCTCTAGGTGTCATACCTAGTGCATCGGGTCCAATGAAAATCTTTTGTGACAATACTGGTGCAATTGCCTTGGCAAAGGAATCCAGATTTCACAAGAGAACCAAGCACATCAAGAGACGCTTCAATTCCATTCGGGATTTAGTCCAAGTGGGAGACATAGAAATTTGCAAGATACATACGGATCTGAATGTTGCAGACCCGCTGACTAAGCCTCTTCCACGAGTAAAACAAGATCAGCACCAAGGCTCCATGGGTGTTAGAATCATTACTGTGTAATCTAGATTATTGACTCTAGTGCAAATGGGAGACTGAAGGAAATATGCCCTAGAGGAAATAATAAAGTTATTATTTATTTCCTTATATCATGATAAATGTTTATTATTCATGCTAGAATTGTATTAACCGGAAACATAATACATGTGTGAATACATAGACAAACATAGTGTCACTAGTATGCCTCTACTTGACTAGCTCGTTGATCGAAGATGGTTAAGTTTCCTAACCATAGACATGAGTTGTCATTTGATTAACGGGATCACATCATTAGGAGAATGATGTGATTGACTTGACCCATTTCGTTAGCTTAGCACTTGATCATTTAGTTTGTTGCTATTGCTTTCTTCATGACTTATACATGTTCCTATGACTATGAGATTATGCAACTCCCGTTTACCGGAGGAACACTTTGTGTGCTACCAAACGTCACAACGTAAATGGGTGATTATAAAGGTGCTCTATAGGTGTCTCCGTAGGTACTTGTTGGGTTGGCGTATTTCGAGATTAGGATTTGTCACTCCGATTGTCGGAGAGGTATCTCTGGGCCCTCTCGGTAATGCACATCACATAAGCCTTGCAAGCATTGCAACTAATAAGTTAGTTGCGAGATGATGTATTATGGAACGAGTAAAGAGACTTGCCGGTAACGAGATTGAACTAGGTATTGAGATACCGACGATCAAATCTCGGGCAAGTAACATGCCGATGACAAAGGGAACAACGTATGTTGTTATGCGGTCTGACCGATAAAAGATCTTCGTAGAATATGTAGGAGCCAATATGAGCATCCAGGTTCCGCTATTGGTTATTGACCGAAGACGTGTCTCGATCATGTCTACATTGTTCTCGAACCCATAGGGTCCGCACGCTTAACGTTACGATGACAGTTTCATTATGAGTTTATATATTTTGTTGTACCGAAGGTTGTTCGGAGTCCTGGATATGATCACAGACATGACGAGGAGTCTTGAAATGGTCGAGACATAAAGATCGATATATTGTACGGCTATATTCGGACACCGGAAGTGTTTCGGGTGATTTCGGAGAAAACCGAAGTGTTGGAAGGGTTACCGGAACCCCCCGGGGAAGTATTGGGCCTTAGTGGGCCTGAGGGGAGAGAGAGGGCAGCAGCCCAGGAGGTGGCGCGCCCCCTCCCATGGGGAGTCCGAATTGGACTAGGGGAGGGGGCGCGGCCCCTCTTTCCCTCTCCCTCTCCCTCTCTTTCCTTTCCCCTTCTCTCTTCCTAGTTGGACTAGGAAAGGGGAGTCCTACTCCTACTAGGAGGAGGACTCCCCCCTCCTTGGCGCGCCCCAAGGGCCGGCTGGCCTCTCCCCCTTGCTCCTTTATATACGGGGGCAGGGGGGCACCTCTATACACACAAGTTGATCTTCGTGATCGTTCTCTTAGCCGTGTGCGGTGCCCCCCTCCACCATAATCCTCGATAATATTGTAGCGGTGCTTAGGCGAAGCCCTGCGACGGTAGAACATCAAGATCGTCACCACGCCGTCGTGCTGACAGAACTCTTCCCCGACACTTTGCTGGATCGGAGTCTGGGGATCGTCATCGAGCTGAACATGTGCTAGAACTCGGAGGTGCCGTAGTTTCGGTGCTTGATCGGTCGGGCCGTGAAGACGTACGACTACATCAACCGCGTTGTGCTAACGCTTCCGCTTCCGGTCTATGAGGGTACATAGACAATACTCTCCCCTCTCGTTGCTATGCATCACTATGATCTTGCGTGTGCGTAGGAAATTTTTTGAAATTACTACGTTCCCCAACAGCTGACGGGCCTACTACGATGGGCATCCATTTCAGAAGAGCACCGTACCTTGATGGCTATGGTGGTCAAAAAGGTTCTATCCGCGAAGAGTGGATTGGACGAGGCCTTCATGGGCCTTCTGAGAGGTTTTGAGGTTTGTGATGTAGTTGTCAATTGAATTTTATTGACAGAATGCACCTGTTGTATATGCAGTAGCCCCTAAGACTCGGATTGTCTTCCGAAGGAAGTGATCGGAGGATCAAAGAGATATGCTTAGGTATTAACCTTGGATTAATTTGAAACACAGGCTGTTGCCCCTCCTGTGGCTGCCCAGAGTACAGAAGTGGCCGAACTACAACAAAAGCTGGATATTACGGAGGATGACATTGCATTGATCAACAGGCGTCCTGACGACTCGCAAGGTACGTATGTCGAGCATTCTTTACACCAGTGTGCTTGATGTGGGAAAGTGTTGTATATTAAATGTGCATACAATGCAGATGGTGCTGCCGCTGTGGAGGCTCTTCGGGCGGAGCTAGTCCGGGCCAAGGAGGCTTAGTGATGATGCTTCTAAAGAGGCATCGGTTGAACTAAGGGCCGGACAAGTTGCGTGACGCCAGGGCAAGGAGAAGGTATCCACGATGACACTCGCTTTGGAGAACGCTGCTGGCCGCTGCGAATTTCTTGAAAAGGAGAATAAAGCCTTAGTAGCCGAACTGGACAAGGCCCGACAGGAGGCGAAAGAAGCACGATCAGAGTCCAGAGCACTTTGTGAGGAAGTTCGGCAGGCAAAAGAGATAGTGGCTGGAAAGCCTTTTTTGCTGCAGACTAAGTTTGGCGACCCAGACTATGCTCAGCTGAACCAAGTGTGGAGTTCTCCGGCCAGTATTTGGACTTGCCGAAGAGTTCTTCCGATGCAGCACGGTATTACCAAGCGCGAGCTGGATATGCGACGGAGAAGCTTATTTGGTCACAGTTCGGTGCGTCTAAGCGCCCGCTGCTGCTTAATGAGCAGATGTCCCAATGGGCAGATCTTCATAGGGTATCTGGTGCTGCAGGGTGTCCGTATTATGCTTCCGCCGATGCCCGTGGTATCTTGAGTGCGTAGCGATGTGCGCGTGGTGCAAATTTTGCCAGTACAGTATGTGGGTGGCGGAAGACGGACTGCTATTCGCGTTCCCAGAGCAGTCGAACGTCGGAGGGAAACTGTTACTGGCCCCTGGCGTTCTGCTGGCAAGCCGATCCGTCATCTTTATCGCCTAGTGGCCTCCTCCCCTTGTGATCAGCATTAAGCTTGCCTGCCTGCTTGAAGACCCAACAGTTTCGGTTGGTATGATTAGCTGGCATATCAGGTTGACCGTGAATCTGACAAGGTCGGTCCAATATCCTGTCAAGGGTGGATGGTCCATCCTGGTTTGCCTTTAGTGGCTTGTTCCGTTGACCGGGCTTTGGATTGTGAAATCCGGCGTTCACCGCTGTGTCGCATATATTACTATGACTGTTGTGTTCGGTTTGTCGTGGCTTGCCGTTGCCATCTTGGATTTCGAAGGTGCCCGGGCTGCTGGCGTTGTTGCTTTTACGAGCCAGTCAGTTGTCTTCTCCCGCACAGAAGTGGGTCATTAGAGCGGTAAGGGCATCCATGGATTTGGGTCCTTCCTGGCCGAGGTGACGCGCTAGCCATTAGTCCCGGACGCTATGTCTGAAGGCCGCAAGGGCTTCTGCGTCCAGACAGTCGAAAGTTTGGTTCTTTTTGACTAAGAACCTGGTCCAGAGCTCCCTGGCTGACTCGTCGGGCTCCTGGACAATGTGACTTAAGTCATCGGCGTATAATGGCCGGACATATGTTCCCTGGAAATTGCCTCGAAAGGCGTCTTCCAAATCTTCCCAGTTGCCAATGGAATTTTCTGGCAAACTGTTTAGCCAGTACCTAGCTGGCCCTTTAAGCTTGAGGTAGGTATTTAATGGCGTGGAGGTCGTCTCCACGGGCCATGTGAATATGAAGGAGGTAATCCTTGATCCATACCGTGGGATCTATTGTTCCATCGTATGATTCGATGTTGATGGGTTTAAACCCGTCTGGGAATTCGTGCTCCATTACTTCATTAGTGAAGCAGAGAGGGTGTGCGGCTCCTCTATCACTAGTAGAAAACAGGGCTTTGGTCCAGGCTGGGTCAGCCCATTAGTCCCAGTTCAGTCCAGAACCGGGACCAATGGGGGCATTGGTCCCGGTTCGTGAGCCCAGGGGGCCGGCCGGGCCACGTGGGCCATTGGTCCCGGTTCATCTGGACCTTTTGGTCCCGGTTGGTGGGACGAACCAGGACCAATGGGCCTCGCTCCTGGCCCACCACCATTGGTCCCGGTTGGTGGCTTGAACTGGGAAAGGCCCCCCTTTAGTCCCAGTTCATGCCACCAACCAGGACCAATGAAGTGCCTATATATACCCCCTCGCATAAGAGCAGAGCACACTGCTCTGTTTTTTTCTGGCCGAGGGGGAGAGGTCTTGGTGGTGCTCTAGCTCACCTCCTATGCACACAAGGTGTTCGATGGAATGCCCGAGCCACACTACTTAAGCTTTCTCCTCTCCAAGCTCGACCTCCAAGCTCAATTTTCCACAATATTTGTCTAGGTTTAGCGGTCCGTGATGCCCCGTCCCCGTCTTCACTGCCGCCGATCACCCGCGCCGAGCTCATCGCTGGCCCCACCGTGGTGAGCCTCTTATTCTTATCTTCTTTCTGAAAGGAAAAATATTCTTACTTGTATGTTTACGTAGATACTTTTATTATTGCATCTTATATAGTGCGATGGTTTTGGTATCCGCCCCCGTCGGCCCTCGTCCTGTCTATGATTCGGATGTGGTATATATATTATCTTTATAACTATTGGTTCATTTACTGTTTATGAAAATTATGCCGACCAACGTGACATAGATTTTATTTATGTAGGATGTATGTGAATCGGAAATGCCAACCGAACCTATTGTCGAGAGGTTAAATTTAGTTGAAGAAGAAAACAATTTGTTGAAGGAAAAAATAAAAAAAATTGAGGAGGAGAAGATGATATTGGAGTTGCATGTTGCGGATGTCGTCGATGATCACAAGATCAAGATGGATGCAATGCGCTTGAAGATTAGAAAGATTAGAAAATATGCCATTCATACCGAGGCTTGGTATCATTATGCCGTTGGATCAATTTTTACCTTGGTTGCGATTATGATCGCATTTGTTTTCGCATTGAAATGTTTTACATAGTTTCAATCTATGGTTTAATTAATTAGATGCTCTGGAGAGCTATATGTTGTTAGATGAGAACTATGTATGCACTTTGGTTTTAATGTGATGATGAACTTCTATTAATTTGGACACTTAATTATATATAATGCACGCAGATGAACCGGCAATGGATGTACGGTGACAGACGCACCTGCGAGTACATTAAGGGCGTGCATGAGTTTCTCGATGCGGCTGAGGCAAACAAGCAGAATGGTTTTATGTGTTGTCCATGCACTGAATGTGGGAATACGAGGTCTTACTCTAACCGGAAAATCCTTCACTCCCACCTGCTTTACAAGGGTTTCATGCCACACTATAATGTTTGGACGAGGCACGGAGAAATAGAGGTTATGATGGAAGACGACCAAGAAGAAGAGTACGATGACAACTATGTGCCCCCTGAATACGGTGATGCTGCAATGGGGGGAGCTGGTGAAGATCAAGAGGAACCAGACGATGTGCCCAATGATGCTGCAACGGGTGAAGCTGTTGAAGATCAAGAGGAACCAGACGATGTGCCCGATGATGATGATCTCCACCGGGTCATTGTCGATGCAAGGACGCAATGCGAAAGTCAAAAGGAGAAGCTGAAGTTCGATCGCATGTTAGAGGATCACAAAAAAGGGTTGTACCCCAATTGCGAAGATGGCAACATAAAGCTCGGTACCATACTGGAATTGCTACAGTGGAAGGCAGAGAATGTTGTGGCTGACAAAGGATTTGAGAAGCTACTGAAAATATTGAAGAAGAAGCTTCCAAAGGATAACGAATTGCCTGACAGTACATACGCAACAAAGAAGGTCGTATGCCCTCTAGGATTGGAGGTGGAGAAGATACATGCATGCCCTAACGACTGCATCCTCTACCGCGGTGCATACAAGGATCTGAACGCATGCCAAGTATGCGGTGCATTGTGGTATAAGATCAGACGAGATGACCCTGGTGATGTTGACGGCGAGCCCCCCAGGAAGAGGGTTCCTGCGAAGGTGATGTGGTATGCTCCTATAATACCACGATTGAAACGTCTGTTCAGAAACGAAGAGCATGCCAAGTTGATGTGATGGCACAGTGAGAACTGAAAGAAAGATGGGAAGTTGAGAGCACCCACTGACGGGTCGCAGTGGAGAAAATTGAGAGAAAGTACTAGGATGAGTTTGCAAAGGACCCAAGGAATGTATGGTTTGCTTTAAGCGCGGATGGCATTAATCCTTTCGAGGAGCAGAGCAGCAATCACAGCACCTGGCCCGTGACTCTATGTATGTATAACCTTCCTCCTTGGATGTGCATGAAGCGGAAGTTCATTATGATGCCAGTTCTCATCCAAGGCCCTAAGCAACCTGGCAACGACATTGATGTGTACCTAAGGCCATTAGTTGAAGAACTTTTACAGCTGTGGAATGGAAATGGTGTACGTACGTGGGATGAGCACAGACAGGAGGAATTTAACCTTAAGGCGTTGCTGTTCGTGACCATCAACGATTGGCCCGCTCTCAGTAACCTTTCAGGACAGACAAACAAAGGATACCACGCATGCACGCACTGTTTAGATGACACTGAAAGTATATACCTAGACAAATGCAGGAAGAATGTGTACCTGGGCCATCGTCGATTTCTTCCGACCAACCATCAATGTCGAAAGAAAGGAAAGCATTTCAAAGGCGAGGCAGATCACCGGAAGAAGCCCGACATGCGTACCGGTGATCACGTACTTGCTATGGTCAATGATTTACACGTAATCTTTGGAAAGGGTCCCAGTGGACTAGCTGTTCCGAATGACGCTGAGGGACACGCACCCATGTGGAAGAAGAAATCTATATTTTGGGACCTACCCTACTGGAAAGACCTAGAGGTCCGCTCTTCAATCAACGTGATGCACGTGACGAAGAACCTTTGCGTGAACCTGCTAGGCTTCTTGGGCGTGTATGGGAAGACAAAAGATACACCTGAGGCATGGGAGGACCTGCAACGTTTGCACGAAAAAGACGGCATGCCTCCGAAGCAGTATAAAGGTCCTGCCAGCTACGCTCTTATGAAAGAAGAGAAAGAAATCTTCTTTGAATGCCTGCTCAGTATGAAGGTCACGACTGGCTTCTCGTCGAATATAAAGGGAATAATAAATATGCCAGAGAAAAAATTTCAGAACCTAAAGTCTCATGACTGCCACGTGATTATGACGCAACTGCTTCCGGTTGCATTGAGGGGGCTTCTACCGGAAAACGTCCGATTAGCCATTGTGAAGCTATGTGCATTCCTCAATGCAATCTCTCAGAAGGTGATCGATCCAGAAATCGTACCAAGGCTAAGGAGTGATGTGGCACAATGTCTTGTCAGTTTCGAGCTGGTGTTCCCACCATCCTTCTTCAATATCATGACGCACGTCCTAGTTCATCTAGTCGACGAGATTGTCATCCTGGGGCCCGTATTTCTACACAATATGTTCCCCTTTGAGAGGTTCATGGGAGTCCTAAAGAAATATGTCCGTAACCGCGCTAGGACAGAAGGAAGCATCTCCATGGGCCATCAAACAGAGGATGTTATCAGGTTTTGTGTTGACTTCATTCCTGGCCTTAAGAAGATAGGTCTCCCTAAATCGCGGTATGAGGGGAGACTGACTGGAAAAGGCACTCTTGGAAGAGACTCAATAATATGCAGGGACGGATATTCTTGGTCTCAAGCACACTACACAGTTCTACAGAACTCTACCTTGGTGACACCGTATGTCGATGAACACAAGAACAGTCTGCGCTCCAAACACCCGGAGCAGTGCGATGACTGGATTACATGTGAACACATCAGGACTTTCAGCAGTTGGTTGGAAACACGTCTCAGAGGTGACAACACTGTTTGTGATGAGTTGTACTTGTTGTCCAGGGGACCATCTTTGACTGTATTGACTTACAAAGGATACGAGATAAATGGGAATACATTTTACACGATCGCCCAAGATCAAAAGAGCACCAACCAAAACAGCGGTGTCTGCTTTGATGCAGCAACCGAGAGCGGAAAGGACACATATTATGGTTACATAGTGGACATATCGGAACTTGACTACGGACCTGATTTTAAGGTCCCTTTGTTTAAGTGCAAATGGGTCAATCTGTCAGGCGGCGGGGTACAGGTAGACCCACAGTACGGAATGACAACAGTGGATATGAAAAATCTTGGGTACACTGACGAACCATTCGTCCTAGCGAATGATGTGGCACAGGTTATCTATGTGAAGGACATGTCTACCAAACCGAGAAAAAGAAAAGATAAGGAAGCGAATACATCATATGATGAGCCAAAGCGCCACATAGTTCTTTCAGGAAAAAGGGACATCCTGGGAGTGGACGGCAAGACAGACATGTCTGAAGATTATGAAAAGTTTCATGAAATTCCTCCCTTCAATGTCAAGGCTGACCCAAGCATCCTGATAAACGATGAAGATTATCCATGGTTACGGCGCAATAAGCAAATGACACAAGCGAAGAAAAAGTGAAGACTTTCTCCCGCAACTATTATGATGATACCATGCCAACTTTGTAACACACGAGTATGCTACCATTGTCCGTTTTGTACATGCACATGCTAGTGGGTGAAATTATGATACCATGCCAACTTTCAACTTTTTCAGAGTTCATTTGAAATGCTTTAATGTCTTATGGTTCGGCCCTCGTAATACCATTATTCAAATTTTAACTATTCAAATTTGAAAACTAATGGCACTAACAGAAAGTTTATAATTTTTTCTAAAACTGATGGCACTAACAGAAAGTTTATAATTTTTCTGACCTAAAAGCAAAAAAGAATTAAAAAATGCAAAAAACAAAAGAAAATAAATAATGCAAAAAAAAAAAAAAACTTGAAAAAGTAAAGTTAATCACAAACTTGTGATTCAAACAAATTTCAAAGAATTCAAATTTTAACTATTCAAATTTGAAAACTAATGGCACTAACAGAAAGTTTATAATTTTTCTAAAACTAATGGCACTAACAGAAAGTTTATAATTTTTCTCCTCGCCCCTGGCCCATGACCATTAGTCCCGGTTTGTGCCACAAACCGGGACTAAAGGGTTGGTCCTCGTTGCGGGCAGAGTTTAGTCCCACCTCGCCAATCGAAGGGGGCTCACACCGGTTTATAAGCCCTTCCCTCTCTGCCTTGTTGAGCTCCTCTCAAAGTGAAAATAGATGCCCTAATAGAGAAAAGTTTAACCTAAATTCATAGTGAATTTCTCTGAAATTCATAGAAATTTACTATGAATTTAGGTTGAATTTTCTCTATAAGCGCATCTATTCTCATTTTTTTAGTAAGTTAATCACAAACTTGTGATTCACACAAATTTCAAAGAATTCAAATTTTAACTATTCAAATTTGAAAACTAATGGCACTAACAGGAAGTTTATAATTTTTCTAAAACTAATGGCACTAATAGAAAGTTTATAATTTTGCTAACCTAAAAGCAAACAGAATTAAAAATTAAAGCAAAAAACAAAAGAAAATAAATAATGCAAAAAACAAATCAAAAAAACAGGGAAAAAACTATTTTTATAGTAAAGTTAATCACAAAATAAAATAAATAAAGCAACAAAGAAAACAAAAAAACTAAAAAAGTGTTTTCAAATTTGAAAACTAATGGCACTAATAGAAAGTTTATAATTTTTCTAAAACTAAAAGCAAAAAGAATAAAAAATAAAGCAAAAAACAAAAGAAAATAAATAATGCAGAAAACAAAACAAAAAAACTAGAAAAAAATAGCAACAATAAGTATTTCGTTGTAAGTAGAAACAAAATAAAATAAATAAAGCAACAAAGAAAACAAAAAACAAAAAAGTGTTTTCAAATTTGAAAACTAATGGCATTAACAAAAAGTTTATAGTTTTTCTAAAACTAAAAGCATAAAGAATTAAAAAAATAAAGCAAAAAACAAAATAAAATAAAATAAATAAAGCAACAAAAAAACAAAAAAATGCCAACTACTGGGCCCCCACGGCCTGAATATGACTAGAAACCCATCCAAGGGCCAGGATTCAGGCCCGCAGGAGGCCCAGTAGGCCCACAGGCATAGCAGTGACAATTAGGCCCGTAAGCCTACAATGGAGAGAAGCTCGAGAGGGGTGCGGCAGTGGGGCTTATAAACCACTGCGCACCCCTCTCAACTAGCGAGGAGGGACTAAACTTTCGACGCCGCAGCAGCACAAGGCCTTTGGTCCCGGTTGGTGGCACCAACCGGGACTAAAGGGGGCATTGGTCACGGTTGGTGCCACCAACCGTGACCAATGCCCCCTTCAGTCTCGGTTGGTGCCACCAACCGGGACCAAAGGCCGCCGCTTCCCGCCCTTTGGGCTGCTGAAAATTGGCATTTGGTCCCGGTTGGTGGCACCAACCGGGACTAAAGGGGGGCATTGGTCCCGGTTGGTGCCACAAACCGGGACCAATACTCTGTGTATATAAGCAGGACTTAGGAAAATTTGACGAACTCATCGCCAGTTGCCCCCTGGCCCGCCCGACGACGCCGAGCTCATCGACGCCGCAAGGCTGCCCAGATCGACGCCGTCCGCCGTCCCCGAGCCCGCGCGCCCCTGCCCTCGCCCCCGAGCGCGCCTTCACTGTCCACCGTCCCCGAGCCTTCCTCGTCGCCGACGCCACCTCGCTGTGAGCGCCGCCCATTCCCCTGCTCCTCCCCTTGTACTGGCCGCCGTCGCCGCCGCCCTTGCCCTTCGCGCACTGCCGCCCTGCGCCGCCCCTGCCCTGCGCGGCCGCCGCGCGCCGCCCCTTCCCTTCGCTACCGCCGCACGCCGCCCCGCCGCGCGCCTCCCCTGCCCTGCCGTGCCGCCACCCCTGCGCGCCCTTCATTTTTATTAGTTTAATTTTTTTGTTCATATATATATAATGTATATGTGTATGTATATGTTCAAAATGTATAAAAAATTGTTCAGAGCATGTTTTTGTTCATATATGTATTTTTTTGTTCATATGTGTATTAATCTTTTTCCATATATGTAATTTTTCTGGTTCATAGAAAGAAGAGGAAGAAAGAAGAAAATTTTGTTCATAGAAATTTTGTTCATATATATATAGAAAGTTTTTTGTTCATAGAAAGTTTTTTGTTCATATATAGAAAGTTAGAAGAAAATTTAGAATATGCTAAAATATAGAAGAAAAAGAAGGATATGAAAGAAGAAAATAAGAAGAGGAAGAAAGAAAGAAGAGGAGAGGAAGAAGAAAAGAAATAAATAAGAAGAGGAAAAAAGAAGAAAAAGAAGAGGAGAAGAAGAAAGGAATAGAGGAGAAGAAGAAAATTTTCTATTTTTTCTTCTTCTCCTCTATTCCTTTCTTCTTCTCCTCTTTTTTTTCTTCTTTTTTTTCTTCGATCTTCTCCTCTATTCCTTTCTTCTTATCCTCTTTTTTTTCTTTTTTTCATAGCATTATTTCCATGTATATATGTATGTGGCTATGTATGTATAGATGGATAGCATTTTTTCCATGTATGCATGTCATTGTCGATATACCCCCTCCCAGTTAACTTCGGCAGGAGGGGGGTCGATATAACCCTCCCCGATAACTTCAACATGAGGGGGGTCGATATACCCCTCCCTGATAACTTCGACATGAGGGGGGGTCGAGAACTAGTTTAGGGGGTCGAGGGTTGAGAACTAGTTTAGGGGGTCAAGGGTCGAGAACGTCGGACATTCATGAGAGAGGCGAGGAAGAAGGGGAAGAAGAGGGAGAAGAAGAGCAGAGGAAGAAGAGGAAGTCTTCTCCTCTATTCTTTCTTCTCTTCTTTTTTCTTCTTCTGCCTATATGTATTAGTTTTTTTATTTAGGTTGTTAATTAGTAGATATTAATTTTGCTCATATATGTATGGATGCATGTGATATGTATGTATGTATCGGGTATGTCATTGTCGATATACCCCTTACCCGATAACTTCGACATGAGGGGGTCGAGAGGGGGTCTAGGGTCGCCGAGGGGTCGAGGGTCGTCGAACATGAGAGGAAGAAGAGGATAAAAAAAGAGGAAGAATAAAAAAAGAGGAGAAGAAAGAACAGAGGAGTTCTTCTCCTCTATTCTTTCTTCTCCTCTTTTTTTCTTCTTCTTCCTCTTTTTTTATCGGGAACGAGGGTCGTCGAGGGTCGCCGAGCGGTAGAGGAAACCCTAAATAGCAAGTATCGTCGGTGTGAGATACATGTGGCCGTCGGTGTCGGACAGTACATCCACGTCCCACAAGTGACGCGGGCTTCGACGCCCACGTCACTTGTGGGACGTGGATGTAGTGTCCGACACCGACGGCCACATGTATCTCACACCCACGATACTTGCTATTTAGGGTTTCCTCTACTGCTCGGTCACCCTCGATGACCCTCGTTCCTGATAAAAAAAAGAGGAAGTAGAAAAAAAAAGAGGAGAAGAAAGAATAGACGAGTTCTTACTCCTCTATTCTTTCTTCTCCTCTTTTTTTTCTTCTTCCTCTTCTTTTTTTATCCTTGAAGCGTTGTCGAGGCCACCCCAAACCCTAGAGAAGCAGCGTCGAGGCCACCCCAAACCCTAGAGAAGCAGCGTCAATATTTGTTGTCAATATTTGAATAATATATCCATCTGTCATGTTTGAATAATAATTGCCATGTTGTCAATATTTGTAGAAACTATGGACACCGCCCGAGTCGAAGTACAAGAAGAGTTGTTGGGGGACATAATCGCATGAGGAAGTGATGCCGTCTGCTCATTGTTTCTCAACAACATCGATGGTCTGGAAGCAGCTGGCTATGATTATGATGGCTCCGGTGACCTAATGCCGGTGCAAGAAGGAGACCGTGATGACGTCTCCGGTGACCGAACCGAGTCCGGCCAGGTATATATATTAGTTAAGCTTCTGCTGACTAGCTAATTGATGCATTCATTGTTTTGGTATGTACACATATTAATTAAGTCTTTGTTCTTTTTTCTAGCCCTCCGGATCGAGCACAACTTCGGTAAAGAGACGAGGCCCGAAGAAAAAGTTGAGCTCGGATGAAAAGTTTGAGATCATAGCAATCGCGCCCGACGGCCAACCGATTGAACCCCTCCGGACAAAGAGCACATTTGTTGCTTAGTGCGGGGTTTTGGTTAGGGATAAGATCCCGATCAGCATCCAGCAATGGTTAAAGCCGGCTACAGAAGACCCTGAGGTGTCTTATGTCAATGATATGTAGAAAAATGATCTTTGGACTGAGCTGAAGTCAAATTTCACCCTACCGCCAGAGGATGATCCAGACAAGCCAGTTAAAGAGCAATTAATCAAGTCTTTTGCTCTTAAGAGGATGGCAGAACTATTCAGGAGGTGGAAGAAAGAGCTGAATAAGTTTGTCGAAAATAAAGAGACACCAGAATTCAAGGGCAGATATGAGAAGATCAGAGATCACTGGCCCGCATTTGTGGCCCACAAGACATCGGAAAAGAGTAAGAAGATGTCGGCGACAAACAAGCAAAATGCTGCGAAGAAGAAGCATCACCATCGCACGGGGTCAGGTGGCTACCTCGTAGCCCGGCCTAAGTGGGCCAAGACTGAGAATGATCTGGTTGCTAAAGGGATCCAACCAGAGACAATTAACTGGCCAGACCGTTGCCGGACTTGGTTCTTCGAGGCTGGCGGAACCTTGGACCCTGTAACAGGGAAGTGCATTTGGACGAACGATCAAATGGACATACCAGTCAGGAAGCTTCAGCAGTATATCGAAGCAGCGCAGCAAGGGACGTTCTTTCCAGACAAAGAGAACGACGAGCTCACAATGGCCCTTGGGAATCCTGAGCACCCTGGACGGACACGAGGCACGCCAGGCTCCATTCCGTGAAAGGTTGGGTTTCCGGACATAGGCGGTTACAAATCCTAGGAGAGGAGGAAAAAATTGTAGCAGACCCAAATGCAGGCGTTGCAAGCAAGGGTACAAGCGATAGAGGAACGAGAAGCAAATCGCAGCAAACGTACTGCCGAAGCTACCCCGCCATCTCAGCGGAGAAGCAGCGTGGCTTCCACCGAGCTGCTTCAGCCGGAGCATGCCTTGACGGCTCCTGCCAGCTATCCCGTGGATGCTATCATGGAGTCTCAAAATTGCCACCTTATGACACAATGGATGAATTTGAAGGTCAAGGCGGCTGTTGGCTCTGTTTATCCTACTGAACCCGGCGCAACTTTTCACTGCCGGCCAATTCCAGAAGGATATGCTAGGGTGATGGTGGATGAAATAACGGAGGGATTTGAGGACCTCCAGCTTGACCACCCTACAAGTGAAGGGGAGACTAGGCTGGGTTCTGCTCTGAAGACTCCATGCCTATGACGGAAGGAGCTCATCAACCTCCTCCTCCTCCGGCAAGTCAGGGCACTCCGCCTCCTCCACCGCCTCCTCCTCCGGTGAGTCAGGGCACTCCGCCTCCTCCACCGCCTCCTCCTCCGGCGAGTGACGATCAGGGCACTCGACCGGCTCCTTCTCCGACGCGTGGCGGCACTCCGCCTCCTTCTCCGCCTGCGCCGACACGCCCGAGCAGCCAGCCTCCTCCTTCTCCGCCTCGTCAGCAAGGGCGGAAGAGAGCTGCCGCCGCTCCGGCTGCTCCGGTGCGTCATAGTCCTTCTCCTCCGCCTCGTAAGCAAGTAAGGAAGACAACCGCTCCGTCTGCTCTGTCGGCGTCTAGCAGTACAGCCAGAGGCGGGAGGAAATACAGATTTGGTCCTTCTCTAAAGACTCCAAAGAAGTTACCATATGAGAGGACCCCGGAGGAGAACGCCGAGATCGCACGAGAAGAAGTGAGGAACTACTTTGAAGGGGTGAAAGCAAAGAAACATCCACCTCCGGAGGAGAAGGTGGATCCAGTGAAAGCGGCGCGCACTCTGGCTGCCCTGACAAAACCACCCAAGTCTCCGCCGAAAGGAAACTATGAGCGCATTATTGGAAAGGAATTTGCCGAAGCGGAGCGGTTGGGAAGTACTGTCAGTGATCAAAGGCTGAAAGAACGATGAGCTGGGAAACAAATTGCCCAGCTCGGCGAACAAGCAAAGCAATCGTGCCCCCCGCTCAAGGTGCCTAGCGACATCGTCGCTAATGATCCGAGGATGGTGCCTGGTTATAGCAATCTTGGCGATTACCTGCCCGACGATGTACATTATGATTTCATGGAGGTGCAGATACAAAGATACGAGTACGGGAAGCCTCTCGTCAAAGATGAAAGATCTCTATCAACGATGATGCGAAGATTGCATGATTGGTACTTGAAAATCTGCAGAGAGTCTGGGGGGAGGAGTACTTCGTATGTGAGAGTTAAAAAGGACCATGAACTCGTTGGAATTGAACTGTTGCCTGTTCCATTTGAGGGGTTCTTTCAGTTTTTCAATCAATTGGCCCTCGATAAAACAACGGTCACCTGCTACTGTCTGTAAGTAGTACTACTTCTATCATTAAGTCTCTCTATATAGCTCAGCTCTTTCATTGCATGTATTTATAATCATCCTCACTATATTATGTAGATTGAAGATCGCTGAATTGAAGAAAAGACAAGTCGGTGATATTGGGTTCATTAACACATATCTCATAGATGCAACTCAGGTTAAATTTCATGCCACAGATACCGAGGCCAACTTGCTACGATCGTTGGTAATAAATGAAAACAAAGATATAATACTCTTTCCTTACAACTTCAAGTGAGTGTTACTATCTTGTGCGTATTCTGTTTCCCTTATATATTAGTCAAGGTTATAGTAATGTAATTGATGAGTTATGCATGCGTGTGCAGTTTCCACTATATTCTCCTAGAGATTAAGCTTGAGCAGGGACTAGTAACCGTCTTAGACTCAAGACAAAAAGATCCCCAGGACTATGCGGACTTGACTCAAATGCTCGAGAAGTAAGTTAAATCGATCATTATCCACCATATCAGCAACTTTGTTCATTTCCTGATATATCAAGTAATTGTTTTCTTTGTCTGGCAGGGTTTGGAAAAAATTCACCAAAAAAGCTCCAGGACTCCCGAAGAAGCTGTAATTTAGACACCCGAAAGTAAGTACTATAGTAGCATGTTTCGCGCATCTCCTATTGATTCAAGTGCTAGTTTCATCAATACCATTTGGCATTCTTGCTTATCAGTTTGATTGACCTCTATTTCTTGTAAAGTGGTTGTGGTAGGAACAAGGGAATGATTTCTGTGGATACTACGTTTGTGAGTCCATCCGCCACACGACCTGTGAGCGGGGCTACACTGACGAACAATATGAAGTACGTAAATAACAACATTCACAATTTTATTTTATTACCATCATTTGTGTTGAGTTTCATTCATTCATATATATATGTATTGACCCCCTTCTTCAAATTAGATGTTTCGGAAGCGGGATGAACTCCTAGCACCAGCTCGCATGCGAGCAATTCAAGAGGAATTGGCGGCATTCTTTCTTGACCACGTGATCGCTAAAGACGGAGAATACTATGTGGACCATGAGTCCGTATGATTATATTTGTAAGAGATAATTATTGTATATATGTAGCCGGTAGTGTCGGATAGATATACGAGAGCTTGTTGTTCGACCAATCTCTCGGAGAAGGAGAGGTGGTCGATATCACTTCTCTCTGTATGCATATATGTTCATGACGATCTTCTGTTTCCTTCGTTTGCTTACTAGCTAGCTAGCGTGTCTAGTCCTCTCTATATGTATGTATAGTACGTAGCGTCGACCAAGCACGGACATAAGAGAGGACACTTCTCTCTCTTAATTATAGCTAGCTAACACAATATATGAAACACCTAAATTAACCCCCCAAAACCCCCCAAACCCCCCCCCCCCAAAAAAAACAAAAACCCCAGCCACAGAAATGCTGACGCGTGGATGCCTATTGGTCCCGGTTGGTGCCACCAACCGGGACCAAAGGTCCTCCTGCCTGGGCTCCGCGCACAGGCCATGTGGAGGCCCATCTGTCCCGGTTCTGGATTGAACCGGGACTAAAGGGACAGGGCATTAGTACCGACCCTTTAGTCCCGGTTCAGGAACCGGGACAAAAGGCCCTTACGAACCGGGACAGCAGGCCCTTTTTCTACCAGTGTATGTTGGGCCACACTATGAAGCACCTCTGGCGGGTTCCGTTTACGGTGTATGGCCCGGGCATGGTCAACTTTATAGCGTCCGAATAAGTGACCATCATCGTCGGTCGGGATATATCTTCGTGATATGTATGTCGATCGTGTACGTCCTGCTCTACCCTCATTGTATTGGTTGATATCGCGGATATTCCTCCGAGTTGTTTTGTTTTGACGGCCGGATGGGTTGGTACGGTGCTCTGCTTGGGATGCTGCTTTGACTAGACCAAACTGTGGTCGGCCTGCCGCATTATTCGATGGTGGTATGGGCTCCATCGCCCTGCCATCGTACTGAGACGGCCACCTGTTCTTTGGGTGGATTTTGACTGGGCTGCTAAGGCCGTGTTCTTCGGCGGCCAAGACCTCGGTCCATCTATCATTGAGCAAATCTTGGCTTGCTTGAAGCTGCAGCTGCTTCTTTCTTAGGCTCCTTGCAGTGGCTATGAGCTGGCGTTTAAAGCGCTCCTGCTCGAGAGGTTCCTTGGGCATGATAAAGTCTTCGTCATCAAGGATCTCCTCTTCCTCGGAGGGTGGGAGATAATTGCTGTCCTCCGAGTCCCCATATGTGGTCTGTTCATCAGAGATGTCCTGCCCGTCTTCCTACTCATCCTGCTCGGATTCTACCTCAGCAGGGACTTCGTTGTCCGGGGTGTCGTCTTCTCTGGTGTTGGCAGTGTTTTTCTCTTGGGTGATGTGGCCTAGGGTGCCGGTTTCCGGGCTGTGTACCAGGCGGTTTGTTCTCGACCGGATCCTTCTTGTCATCCTCGAGAGCGCCGTGAGGTGTGTCTTTCATACACATGTCATACTAGGAAGTGGTCTTCCCGTGTCGAACGGGTAATAAGCTTTGGCCTTGCCCCTCATCGTCGTCCAAACCGTTGATGTCTTCGGGGCAGGGGTCGGGCATGTGGGTTAGGTCTTCAACAGTGGGTACAAAGTGGGCGGCGGGTGGGAAACAAAATTCTCCATCGTCTGCAGAAAGTTCGAACCGAACAAAGTTCGGCGATGGGTCACTTGCCAGTGATAGGTTTTTTAGCGAGTTTAGTATGTCACCCATGGGCGAGTGTTGGAAGACATCTGCGGCGCTGAACTTGAGGATCGATAACCAATCGAGTTCGGTATACGGGGGCTCGCAGGGTTCAAAGTTCGACATCAGAGGAGAGTCCGAGGTTCCGTTGATGCGGACACCGTATGTAGTGGAATCTACGTGCGGCTCCAGCGCCGCGGAATTGGTAGCCCTCGTGACGGGGTCGAGCTTCGCATCTTCGGGCGACTTGATCTGCTCCGGATTCAAGGCCAGAGCTGTTACAGGAGCTATCTCCTGGATGCGGCCCAATGACAGGTTTAGGCCATGTTCATCAAGGCGATGGGCAGCGGTTGCCACGGTCTCGTATCCGTTGAAGATCAAATCTCCACGAATGTCCGCAACGTAATTCAGGCTTCCGAATGGCCAAGTGAGTTGGCCCGTAGTACAAAGCCGCCGAATACGAAGATCTGTCCGGGGAGGAAGGTTCCTCCTTGGACATCGTCATTATTGACGATTGAAGGGGCCATCGAACCTTTTGTCGACGGCACAGTGGAACTCTCAATGAAAGCACCAATGTCGGTGTCAAGACCGGCGGATCTCGGGTAGGGGGTCCCGAACTGTGCGTCTAGGATTGATGGTAACAGGAGACAGGGGACACGATGTTTAACCAGGTTCGGGCCCTCTCTATGGAGGTAATACCCTACTTCCTGCTTGATTGATCTTGATGAATATGAGTATTACAAGAGTTGATCTACCATGATATCGTAATGGCTAAACCCTAGAAGTCTAGCCTAAGAATATGGTAATGAGTATATGTGTCGTCCTTTCGGGACTATCCCCTTCATTTTATATAGAAACCAAGGGGATCTAGGGTTTGCATGGAGTCGGTTACATAAGAAGGAATCTTCGGTCGCCAGGCTTGCCTTCCACGCCAAGTAGAGTCCAATCCGGACATGGTGCAGTCTTCGGGCTTCATATCTTCACAGCCCATCAGTCCGGCCCATAGATAACAGGCCGGACGTACGAGGACCCCTTAGTCCAGGACTCCCTCACAACACACATTGTTTTTTATTGTTGAGAGAAGTGCAAATTGTTTTGGTATTGTACACGTTATGTTTGTTGTCTCGATTCTTTTAGTTTTTGTTGTTGTATTTGAATGCATTTCTAGTAATATGGTAAAACGGTACATGGCTCTCTCTAGTGATGAGGTGCAAATTGTTTTTTTGGGTACACGTTAAGCTTGTTCTCCTGAAATTCCAAGCCACGCCTTGTTATGCCGAAATTTCAAGCTAGCATCTCTATCTATCGTGCTGCGAAACTCCCGC